>NW_016909550.1:664528-713224 GCF_001483705.2 Eufriesea mexicana | reverse complement strand
TTCCTGCACTCTGCTATGCTCTACGTTGGTGGCTTCGTTATTCCGGGCGGTGGTATCTTAAGCAGTCCTAATATGTGCTATTCGGAGGATTGCGGCGCAATACTGTGCTCTGCTACTCTCTGCTGTCCTCTACAGTGTTCCGCTGTGTTATGCTGTTGTGGCGGTGCAATTCGATGCATTTCTGACCGGAATGGTCCTAATCTGCACTATTCGGTGCTATTCGGTGGCCTGCTGTCCCTTGCTACGCTCTGATGCGCGCTACTGAGCTCTGCTGTGGTGACGCTGCTGGTGGGTGCAGTGCCGGGTTCAGCTGTACTGGAGAGTGGTAGTGGTTCTATTCGTTGCACTGCTGCGCCTTGCTGATTTTTGCTACGATTGTGGTGCTACTCGGTGCTGTGCTGTGATATGCGGTGCTATTCGACGTTCCGCCATTCTCCACCGTGTCCTGCTGTGGTGGTGACTCCGTTCCGAGCGACGCTGTGGAGATGATGCTGTCCCGCTCGAGGCAGTGCGGACACTGCTGTCACTCCTTATTTGTCATATAGAGAAATCGCGTGTTGATCAATTTTGACTAAATTAGCATGTACATTGTGCAATTTATAGGGAGAGCATGTTGTTGAGATTCTCGATTAAAGATGTAGCTTATCGGCGTTGTTCCTCGTATTCATAGTTGGGATATTCTGAGTATTATAATGGAATATAGTTGGAATGTTCTTCTATTATATATTATACACGTTGTACCGTAAATGTTATACTGAACTATAATTATAATATTGTCACTAAGAGATACGGAAGAACTCAGACATTCAATACATACATATATTCTTATTCTTCATCTTTAAGTAGATAGCAGACCCAGGATATGTTATTTTCGAAGAGGAAAATATTTCGAAGTAAAGAAATTTATATCTGCTGTTGATAAATCAAATAGTATATCAGAGACTACAGTCAAACCTGTTTTTATGCGGTAGATAGGGACCACATACACGAAACCGCACAAACAAAATATTCGGAAATTTCATAGATACGTATTAATGAAACATAATTTTTTACAACATGCTAGAGAAATTTGTTTATGCGATGGAGAAGGGCCGCATAAAAAAGTCGCACTCAGAAAATACGCCAAAGGTTTACAAAATACATGAGAAAGTGCTTCCAAACAAAATAAATAATTAAATTATATATTGAAACATTTCAAAGATATTTAATTTCTCATTGTACACATCGAGAAAATTTCAAAATGTGCATACATAATTTACTGCTACACATCGTAATACAAAACGCGCATCTTCTTGTGATGAACTGGCCCAAAAACGCTTTCATCACTTGAAGATACAATGTCAATTGGTTTATTTTTTGTGACCATAAAGTCAGTGATAAGTTCTAGCGATGACGATCGTTTGGTCAGTTGCTTGTAAACGTCACGATAATAAGATATACATGAACGAAGCTCTTTCTGGAATTTCAAACTTCTTCCGGAATTGGTACCTATTTTAACAAAATGCTCTTCTAATTTACTGCGAAGCTGGATCCCTGCATATATTCTGTCCGCTGTCATAGAATCTGGTTCTTCTTGTCCGTCTTCACAAATTATCAAATTATTGATAATGTCACTATCATTGATTGTTTCGTCCTCAATCGTTTCGTCAAGATCTTTTTCGCTGAAAGTGTCAAAGCCTTCTCCGCTGATGTGATGTGCTAGCACAGTAATTTCTAATACTAACATGGACGTGTTTTCGGTTACGTTTCTATTAATTACACATTCAGGCCAGATCGCTTTCCAGCACGAATTTAAGGTATGTTCTATTTGAGCAATTACTGCAGTAGCTTGGTTTATGCAGTCTAAAATTGAAAACTTTTTCCAAGCTTCAGTCAGACTTATTCCATCGTTTTCGATTTTTTTCAAAATGTAGCTGAAAGTTAACTTTACATAATATTTCTTAAAAGTTGCGATTATGCCCTGATCCAGTGGTTGTACGAGGCTAGTCGTATTTGGCGGTAAAAACACTATTTGTGCTTTACGATATTCTAAATGAGGATGGCCGGGTGCATTGTCAACAATTAGCAAGACTTTAAACGGAAGAGCCATTTCTATCATACATCTTTCAACTTCTGGTACGAAGCAATCGTTGAACCACGTTGGAAAAACAGCTGATGTAACCCATGCTTTCTTATTGGCCATGAAATGGACCGGAAGTTCAGCTAAATTTGTTCCTACTAGCGCACGTGGGTGCAAAGCTTTATTTATAATGAGTGGCTTTAACATCCTTGCCCCAGATGCATTACTGCAAAGAAGGAGTGTAATTCAATTCTTTGCAGCTTTAAAACCGCTTGCAGTTTTCTTGGACTTGGCAATGAACGTTCGATTCGGCACTTTTTTCCAAAATAGCCCTGTTTTATCTGCATTAAATACTCGATCTGGGCAATATCCACCATCTTCAATGATTTTCAGTAGTATTTTGCAATAGTTTTTAGCACCTGTTTCATCGGTGGACGCAGCCTCGCCTTGTACCTTCACATTGTGAAGTGCGTACCGTCGCAAAATGCCAGTTAACAAGGCATTACAGAAGGTTTCAAGTTTTCAAGACAGTATGAGGAACTGAATGGCTCTAAATCTTTCAGCTGGTTGAAATATTGTTTAGCTTTTTCTTTAATCAAATCTCCGTGAATGGGGATTAGTTTTTTAGTTAAATCTTTAATCCTAAGCACAAGAGCCTCTTCCGTTTTCTCTATAACAATATTTCTTGAATATGATGCTCATTTACTGCTTTCGTTAGCTGCATTACTAACAGATTCATTTATTTTACTTGCCCGTCTGTATATAGCTCTTATAGTAGATTCACCTAATTTAAATTCGTTAGCAAGAGCTGTGGATCCTTCACCATCTGCTAGTCTATTTAAGACTTCAATTTCTGTTTCTAATGCAATTGTCTTCCTTTTCACTTCTTTTGCCTACAATTATCCATGTTAAGAAAGTACTTTCTCTAAAAACAAAATAAAAATCATATAAACTACATACAAATTAGAAAAAGTAATTTATTTACCCTTAATCTCACTATAAAATGAATCCTTAATCACGCGAGTCGTGGCTAAAACTTGGGATACGAAGCGTATGCTGTTACCGTGTCGAAAGACAGCGACTGAATGTGCATTGTCGCAAGACTGTCCGCAACAAATGAACCCCTAAATGCGACAAACGCCTTGCAGTGTACATTGTACACAAAAAGGAAACATTACAACGGTGTCAATGCCATTGGAATTCATATACCACATAAAAAAACATCGCATAAAACAGATCGCACAAAAATAAAATCGCCTAAAACAAACCGCACCAGAATAAAATCGTATAAAACAAATCGCATAATAAAGGACCGCACAAAAACAGGTTTGGCTGTATATAAATAACATCAGTAAAATTGAAATTAAGTGTATATTTCAATACTGGATCTATGAAGTGAGACAAAATAATTTAAGGTACTTTATTTCCGCAACCAATAACCGTTTGATTCCCAAACAGTGCGATCGTGATGTTCAGATTTCAGGTCGAGAAAACCTAGCATATTACGAGCTTTGCGGACAATTGACGGTGCGTCACCGACAGTCGAAGTCACGCGCTCAGATTTACTGACGCAAGTACATCACAGAGTTCCTTCCTTTAATGTAAATAATATATTTTACAATAGGTACAATACTACAATAATTGTGCAATAATACATTACAAAATAGGTCACGTTGTATTTCATTGCTACATTCTCAATAATTTTTGTCGACCAAAACTTGAAATATTTATAAATTTACAGTACGCATATGTAAGAATGCAGATGTATTACATAAAATATCGAATTACAAATTAAAGATATTTTTGTGTTATGAACAAGCAATTTAAAGGGTGAGTCACTCCTATAATTTGTAACATCGGTGTTTATCAAAACATATTGGATGAATTCCCTTTTTACATTGTACACAAATTAAATGTGATCTCCTTATTGCATTTTTGGAGCTGCATCGAGTACAAGAACCACTATTGCGCCGATTGGTATTCATCGACGTAAAATAAACGAAGCGTTATTGCACCGTTTGGGATTACTCGACATAAAATAAAAGCAGCGATATCGCGCTGCTTGGGTAAACTCGAACCCACCTAAAGAAAACGCGGTCGCGCTGTTCGGGATACTTCGACAGCGTTTCTTCAAAACCATGTAGGACTCGAACAGTTAAAGGTACATTACTGCTTCTGATGAAATTAATAATGACACTTTTATGATTCCTGTACAATTTATACTACATAATACGACGCTATATTTGTGTGTAGCATATTTAGCGATTAATTACAGATTAAAATTTTTACGTTAGAATGCAGAACGAATTCACTCATAATTGAGGAAATATATATTCATCAGGTGCAAGAAAAGATAGTTGAATTGTTCGCCTAAGTACATATATAATATGATGCTCAACTTCTTCTAATTCGCTTTGATCGGAATTATATGTTTGGCAGATATTTAAGAACCAAGTAAATTTGTGAAACTCTGCTGAGTAATAATTACCCGAAGTCGATATCGTTTGACAACTGATAAACACGACGAAACTCCATTTCGTGCTGCGTTATAAAAGAGTCAATTTCCTAACGCTAAGGATAAATGCTTTCGAGTCGAATGAAGTATCAAAGAATCTCTGGAATGTATGTGGGATTGGGATAAGTATGGTCCTGAAAGAATGCCAAGTGTGATTTGGCTTAGAGTGAAGGTGGCCCTGTGCAAGAGGATTAACTGGAAAAAATATTTATGGTAAGGTCGAATGAAAGTTTAGGGATGTGTCCAGAGTAATTGAAGTACCTGACCTACCTAGGTTGCGTGGGAAGGGGGCATAATCGGAAAGGAAAGCCTGGGTATGGAAAAGGGGAAATGAATGCTTTAAATAAGAGTGCAAGGGCGCGGGCAGCTCCAGCGTCCACAGTTTCGAGAAGAGTCGTCAGTCATGAACAGTCTACAGTTTTTAACGGTCTCCAAGAATTCTTAAGCTAGTGTCTAAGAGTATGTCGATAAGATCTCAAAGTCGAGCACGCCCATAGAGAATCCCTCTTGTTTCATAGCTGCCAATCTACGTATAAGCTTATTGTATTTTATTAAGAAGTAAAGCAACGCTACTTTTGCCAATCCACCCAAACCGATCCCTAGATGTATGTAAATAAATTTGCTGGTTATCACACCAGAAACAAAAAAGATACAGCACTATCACAGTCATACAATAATAATCGTACACGGTCTAAAATGAAGTTCCCTTCGGTTGCTACCATTTAATATTTTATTATTATTTGTCATGAATTAATGGACGGTGTTTATGGATTTCCAAATAAGAAAAAAGAAAAAATATAATATTAACAGATTTTGTAAAGCTATTTAGAATTTTTTCAAAAGCCATTTAACACTTTGAACTGTAATGCAATATTTGCATTCCAATGAAGTAACAAGTATTCACGATTATGAGCTACATCTATCACGCGACAATAACTGTGTTTAACATAATTTAACAAGCGAAACGTTCGCAAAGTTTCTAAAATTTTAGTTCAATTTTATCGTGAATGGAATAAAGATATAGTGGTTAACTAAAATTAAGTGTTTCTTTTATGTATAATTCTTCGTAACGAAGTCGTAGCGCAAGGGGATGATAGTTTACTACACTCGCTCGAGATGAAACATTACGATGTATGGTACGTGCAAAATAGTAGAAAATTCAGGCATAAATAATCGATTTTCTCTATTTTGAACAAGTCTTGAATGACTATATTCCGGGCAGAAGTTATCGTACAGGACGAAATAATAGTACAGCCTGTATATTTCTATATTTCTTGAAATGAAATGCAATGTATGCATATGTTGTATATGTATTCGCATTGTGTCTTCGATCTTTAATAATACAGAAAAATATAATTACCATCTACATCTCTTTCTACAAATTTTACTGATTTATAAGAAAAATTACTGTAATCGAGTGCAAAAAGGAAAAAAAGGAAACGAAAGACAGGTGAAGGAGATTTTGCTTTTTGAAAGTGCTGATGCATCTTTTATATTTTCATGTGATGAATCCAAATCTGGGAGCAAAAACTATGTACAATGTCAGGTTTAAGAAATAAATAAATGTAAGGAATAGATTTTTACTATTTTTTCTAAAATATTCTAGAGATGGTAATTGTTTCTCCAAAATTTCTATCGATAGCTTTGTATAATGCCAACATTCCCTGGTAAAATCAAATTTGTTAAAAATAATTTTTGTCTACCGAGATATAACGTTGTAAAGTTACTCGAAAAACACTGAAAATCATATAGTGTGCTATCATTTTATCGCATACCGTAGCTATTGTTCTGTTATTTCATGAATAATTTGGTTTCTTTTTGTGTCTGACACGGATGTTTATCGATAGATGCAGAATCCAAGTAGTATTTAATTTTAGTTATCATTATTGCAGTTTCTTATAGGCCTTTTTAACGAATAGTTTCGTCGTTTGTTCTGACTGAGATGATTATTTACATGTAGATGCAGGATTTAATTAAAACAAATTTTGCTGTGTATTTCCCCATATATGTAGCATTTAATTTTACATCAATTTACATGCACACGGTGGTTAGAAAGTAGTGACATTTGAAACAAAAACATTTTCGTGGAATACGTAGATTCAGTTAATGCTTTGCAATGATAGTTCTGGGTATTATTCATTGTATACTTTCGCATAGATTTTGGTTGATGTGTTTTCCAACGTGAAGTGGAAAATACAGGTTAGCTTTGTACAATATAGTATGTAGATTTGTATGAAATATTGCGAAGTATGAAATTTGGTTATGTAAATATGAAAGAAAACAGGTGGTTATATTACAAATTTCGTTGAATTTTATTTGCAAATAGTTTTATAGGGTGCTTTAGTATATCATATGTCTATCTTCTCTTCATTTTTAATCTATTTTCGATAATTGTGAATATCGTAGTTCACCTAACCTGAGTCCTAAATTCAACACACCTGTCTCTTCAACCTCGCAACAGAATCGACTGATTTCAGAATACAATTCAAAATTATTAAACCATCAAACAAAATTTGAGAAGGAATGTTTCATTCAATTATTCTAGAGTAAGGAATAATAATGAAAAGTCTGTTTGCAACGAATTTAAAAGATAACCAAAAGTCTCCCATAAGTGATCACCCACGATGATGTGTATTCAAATTAAGCTGCGAAATCTTTGTAAATGTCATGACCTCGAGGAGCAGGCATCTGGCACGAGCATCTGGAATCTCGCCAGGAAATATAATGGAATATAATTCTGGCATCAAGGAACGATCGCCGTGAAGGGGTTCATGTACTGAAAGGTTGGCAATAGTTTTCGAGGCGGTGTGGACGAAATAAATTTGGTGCACGGTTGATCGGTGTGGAGGACGAAAAATGAATGCTAATGGAATATTAACGACACCCGTCATGTGTTATGGCCTCAGATGGACCAAGGATTGCGCTCATTTTTTCAATTCCCTTGTGTATGTACTAGTGTGTGTGACATTTCTCTCCTTCTTTGCAGCCCTATCCAATCCTCTTAATTCTCCACCTTTCTGTTTTTCCCTTCACAACCACATGGCTATAAAATGTACACGTGACGGAGAATCACAAGAAAAAGTCACGAGAATCGATGTGCACACGCATATTCGTGAAAAGATTGAATGTTTCTTATGTCTTCTTTGTAAGGATATTATAATAAGTAGGTGTTAATGCTAATTTGGGAAAAAAGAGTTCGTGAGTGCGACGGGTAAATATGAATATGTGAAAAATTATATTTTTTGCTATTTTAAATAGTTATTTAAGTTGATATTTTGAGAAAATTTTGTAGGAACGAAAATTCGATATAATACCTTTTTTTCGTATCCCCTCATTTAGCTTGTAATTTTGTTTTACAACAATCGGCAAGCTTGTTTATATTTGGGTATGAAGTCATAACATGTTGGTATTTTCCCAGTGGTCTATACCGTTTACTATCGCGTCAGATCCGTAGGATGCTTTTTGTTCAGTTTTCTCTGAACAGGAATGGTATATAGATGTTTAGCTATTGAGATAGGATGGTTAGCTAATCTTAGTTGGTTGATTTTGTCTAGCCGTGCAATCACTTCCTCCACCGATTCGATTTTAAGGTCCGTTCTTAAATCGTCGTTTCTTATATACCAGGGTGCGTTTACCATTGTTCGTAGTATGATAGATTGTAGCGACTCAATTCTTTTCATGTGACAGTCTGTTGCCGTGCCCCAGAGTTCGACACCGTAAGTCCATACTGGTTTGATGATTAACTTGTAAATGAGTAGCATATTTTCAGCACTTAGTTTTTAGTTTCTACCTAGTCTCGAGTTTCTATGCTTAATATTTTTAATTTGATTTGTTCGACTTTTTTCCTAACGGTTTCCTTAATGTAAACGCCATGTGGTTGGATTTCTACAAGTTAATTTGTATTTTCCATTTGATGCATCATCGTTCTACTGCAGATAGACTACTTTGTAGTATTGTGGAAGCAGTTTCAGGATCTTTGTGAACTGCAAGGATTGCAGTATCGTCTGCGAAGGTTGAGAGTGTTGTGTACGGTGTGGTAGGTATTTTTGCAGTGTAGATGGTGTAAAGAGTAGGCCCATGTACATTCCCTTGCGGGACGCCTGCTTTTATACTGAATAGTTTAGATTGTTCCTCGTGAGATTGAACAATAAATCTTCTGTTAGTTAAGTATGATTTGAGCAAGTGATAATATGATGTAGGGAAGTTTGTTGCAATTTTAAGTAGTAAGTCCGAGTGCCATACCTTACCGAAGGCCTTTTCCACATCCAAAAATATGGTAGAGAAATATAATTTATTTTCGAAGCATGTGATAATGTTATTTACTAGTCGGTGTACTTGGTGAATTGTAGCGTGCTGTTTGCGAAACTCGAATAGTTGGTCCGTTATATGCCTTTTTTCCTCAATAATGGTCTTCATTCTTGACAGAATAATAAGTTCTAGTATTATAGAGAGGACCGGCAGGAGTGATATTGGCCTGTACGCATTAGTAGCGTGTCGATCTTTACCTGGCTTATGCAGCATTACTACATTGTTGTTTTCCAGTGATTTGGAAAGTATTTTTGCCTTAATACAGCGTTATAAATTATGCTTAGCATTCTTAGGGCTTTTAATGGAAGTTTCTTGACGACTTTACAGTTTATTTGGTCTAAACCGGGGGATTTTCTTGTTTGAATCTTAGATACGATACTTTTAATTTCCTTCAATATTGTGCGTGTTATGGCGCCGTCCGCAGTATCTGATGAGAAGTTGTATGGTTTGTCGGCAATGCTACTATGGTTAAATTCGTGAGGTTGGAATACTTTATATAGATGCTCAGGAAAGGTACCTACTTTCTCTTGGTTAGACTTGGCCCATGTTCTGTTGGTTCTCCTGATTGCTGGAGTGCAGATTGTGGGATGCTTCAACTTTTTCGTACCTTTTCAGAGAGAATAGTTAGTGTCTTCTGTCGCTGCTGATTTGGTGATATAATTGTTGAAACTTTTGCTTCTATGTTTTAATAAGGTTACTTTTAACTCGTTGTTGGCCAAGTTGAGAAGTTTTTTGTTATGTGCTGCTTTTTGTCTTTGCCAATTTTTTAAAAGTTTTCTTTTATGTTTGATCAACTCGATTATGTAGCTGGGATAGGAGTCCACTTGATGAGTTTATTCAGGATTCACTTTTGAGGTTGCGTGAGCAGCAGCGTTGAGAATTGCTTCATGTAACTTATCTATTGCGGTTTCTATTTGATCATGACCTTTTAATGATATTTTACAGTCCACTGTGTCTTCAAGTTTGTTTCTAAATAGGTCGCAGTTTCTCTTCCAGTTGAAGAAAGAGGGTGGAGTTTGAGTTGCTAGTGGTTTCTGCGTGAGTTCGGTGATAACAGGAGAGTGGTCGGAGCTTAAGTTTAAACATGATTTTGCAGATAGCTGTAATACGTTGATGCCTTTAAAAATAGCAAATTCCAGAAGATCAGGCGGAATGACGGGGATTGGTGACTTTGGATTCCCAGTAGAAGTTTTTTGCGTTGTAGTCACCTTCAACCAAGAATGACGCATCGAGAGTGTTAAAGAAGTTTAGAAATTCCTGTTTTTTTTTTTATATTAAACTTAGGTGGGTTATATATGGCTGAAAAGTTGATCGTTTTGTCGTTTACTTTAACTCAAATCGTGACTGCCTGGAAATGATTAAGTTTAATAGTGCTGTGAAGGTGATGTTTTATTGTGTTTCTTATGATTACCGCAGTTCTACCATGGGCTTTACCAGATGGATGACTAGTATTATAAAATGTATATGACGGTATTCTAACGTAATTTTTGCTTGTCATGTGTGTTTCGGAGCTTAGAATGATGCCAATATTGTTCAAGATGAGAAATGATTTTAGTCCTAATATGCGTTTAATTATCCCATTGGTATTTCATATAACTATTTTGGTTTTATTCTCTATTCTTGGGATTTTTAATCACGAGTTGAGATAGTATATTTAGCATAATATTGAGTTGCTGCAATTGCTGTTTTAGTATTGTAGTTTGTTCGTTAAGTATGCGTATATGTAGTTCTGTATACTTTGAAAATTGAATAAGCAACGATTTGATACCATTATTGCTGGTTACGTTGTCGTTAGAAGTGTTGTTATTATTTAGATCCGATGACGTGTTTACCTGAATGAGTGAAATACCTCTGGTTATCTGCAAGTATGACAGAATGTTGCGATTGCTTCTATGCATGGCTATGGTTATATCCTTATTGGCTAATTGACTGTTGAGGTCTAGAAGCGTTTTATTTCATAGCTTGGGGAATATTTTTTTGATATTACTTCCTGACGACGCAGCATTTGTAGCTCGCTGGATGATTACCTTGGAAGTTATTACACTTGGGGTTGTCAGTATGGCCCTTTATCGGACAATCAGTGGTCAGGTGATTTTGTGCACATTTTACGCAGACTAGAGTATTGTTACAGTAGTTTTTAGTGTGTCCATGTTCTTGGCATTTAGTACACTGGGGGATGTCTCTTTTTGGCTTAGGTGGTTCGAATGAGATCACTGTATTTAAAAGTCTGTTTACTTCGTAAATATCCACATTGTTGACATTTGGTTCAAGTTCTATGAAGAATAATAGGAGGGGTATCTTGGAATTATACTTGACTATGTTGTTTATAGAGCTTACTTCGAAATTCGTATGTTCCAGTTTGGCTTTAATGTCATCCTGATTTGTTTTAGGGTGCATTCCTCTAAGCACCACCTTATAACTTCTGTCGTTTTTAAATTGATGCGTGCGATAATTATCATTTTTTGTTTTTAAGGCCCTAATCACATTTCTGTAGCACTCTGGAGAAATGGTTTGTATTTTAACTTGATTTTTATATTGGTGTTTGATAGTATAATTGTTCTCAGCTATTTCGTCTAGTAGTTTTCTTAGCGGATCGATTATCCGTGCTTCAATAAAGATCGGTGGTGGGTTTTGTTTAACTGGTTGTGTATGACTTTCATTTGTTTCTAATCCTTCTTCGGCTGAAAGGACGTGAAAAGAGTTAGAGATTGATACATTTAGCAACCATTAGGGAGCAGTTTTACGTTTCAACGGTATTTCAGCTGTATCTGTGTCCATGAAGTCGAGGTTACTAGGAACTGCAATTTTTTTTTCTTATGATTTTGAGTAACCGCATAATTTTTAACCAAGTTTTTGTATTTTTAGATGAAGATCTCTGTTTTGGCTGTTAAGAGTATTATAGACCATGCCTGCGGACAGGCGGTTTTATGTAGCCGATATCAGTCCTAACGTATGTCAAATAGTAGTTCACTAATGTGCTCGCTTAAACGCTGGCTCAACAATACACATCTTACACGCACGGATGCACAGCAGCGATTGGATATAATACTAGAATTAGTATGCAATGAATTATTTAGATTAGATTGTGTATTTTAAAGGAGAAAGTTTGACAGCATTAGTATAGTGATTATAGTATAAACATATGCAAATAAAATTCAGAATTTTTTTAGTGATAGGAGTAAAGGAAGATGAAAATGTTAGAAAAATGAGAAATGATGTGAAAATTGTAACGTTGCATATTGTTTCTTTATTACGTGCCTCTTACGTATTATAAACTTACGCAGTGTCACGGTAATAATATATTGTGCACAGCCACTTTCAAGATTTTTGTTGTAGTGTGACAATTGTTAGATCACTGATCTCTGAAGTTAATCAACACACAAGAAGTCCAGAAATAATATTTATTTCAAGCGGTATGGTTTTAGATGAACTAATCAGTCATGGTTAGTAGTAATTAGGAACAATATTGCCTGCAATTCATATTCTTCACAGCATGAGTGATAAACTGACACTTTGTGAAGGTAACAGTGGTCACTACTTCTAAAAGTAGATAATTATTCCTGTTGCAAAGGCAGGAAACATACCCTTATATTATAAACTAGAATTCGCTTCAAACAGAATAATTCACATATGTTGGAAATAAAATCTATTGCCACTCTAATACCGTCAGGGATGATTAAAATTCTTTAACAATATTTCTGCAGATATCGACATAGACAAATCTCCAACGTGCATTCAAAGTTACAGTTATTCTTATTACCAGTGTCATAAAAATAGAGGGTTTATCTGCGAAATAATGAATTACTCTGCTTAAAATGAATTTGAATGAAATGAAAATGAATGAAATGAAATTGTTTCTGCAATATTCAGCGAAACCTTGCTAATTCCCCTGAACAGAGAATACACTATAAACATAAATAGAAGAAAATTTTCCTATAAACATACAGCAATCGTGTAAATAACCATACGCAAAGAATGCAGCCTACTTTTGACTCGCAGAGAGTATCACGTTTCTCGTGTAAATGCAGATTGCGTGTAATACTTTCGGACAAATCGTCCATCCAAAGAATAGCTTATGCGATATACAATTCTTGACAGCATTCGTTTAAAACATGCAATCAAACACTTACAAATACGCCCATAAAAGCAAATTCAAAAAATCGTAAAGTTAATTGCTCTGTACGTAACCTTTCTAATAGAAATAATAGCTTTAAAGCATGAAAAAGTGCAATAGATATCGAATCAGATATATTTACTACAACAAATATTACAACAGAGAATTTCAACATTTTTCTAAGGAAAGAACAATTCTTTTCATTTTTCAATTCAATTTCTTTTTTCTCTGAAAGAAAAATTCTTTTTCAGAATACACCAAAAATATTCAATAAATTTCCCACGGTTTACGACAAACTTCTAAATGTCTAATACCAAAAATTGTCAATAAATTCTGAAAACTGAAGTCACCAAAGCTTTCATCAGAATCTTTGGAAGAAAATAGGTACTGAGAAAAAATTTTCCAAGTCTCAGTGATCAAGGAAATTCTCTCTGGGCCATGTCTAATTATTGTAATTACTCTCGCCGATAGTGCACACAGTGGATGCCCCTAGAGGTAGTTCCGACGGGAAGCACGTCGATCAAACGAACTTTGACACGTCTGGCTACGTCAATTCGGCAGCGAAAAAAAATACGGACGAGAGAAGGGGAAGAATAGAGTGAGGAAGAGGAGTCAGCGTGAGGATGCAGCGTGGAAGGAGTGAAATATTTATTCATATCCCTGACATTCTGCTTATTTTGTTTAATACCGTGTCTTTCGTACGCAACGATACGCTCGGATACATGTTACGTTCCATCCACGTTCCATTCATTCTGTGTATCATTTCGAGAAGATATATCATATGTCGGTGGATTCCAGCAATGATAGGGTTGTATAATCGACCGATCTGATATGGTGGACGCTGTCACGAAACCAAATATTACGGTTGAAATGTAGAAAGTGTGAAAACGTGAAATTTTGGAAGGACAGTTGGAAGATGGAGTGGAGAACCGTTTGGTATCCGAGGAATTTAGAGAGAGCCATGAGATCGTGGCACTGTGAAAATTGAGAATTGTATCAAGCTTGATGTGATATGTGGAGTCGATAGAATTATTTCAGATAGGTAATTCTGAATCGCAATAGAAAGCAAATGATGTACCTACCCCAGTCAAACTGTTTTAAGGTGCATGTTTGAGGAAGACGCGGAGTATTCAATTTGTAATCGAGGATCATGTCCATCCATTTCCTGGCAAGCATACCTTCACCTTTATCCTATATACGCGCTAGAGTATATTTTTTCAAGATCTCTGTTTTCTTACATTCTCGCTGCTGTGATCCAAGTTTCATTTTTCTAGGTTCGCTTACCTTCGTAATTACATCGATGATTCCTTCAAGTTTTCCAACAAATAGCTGCCCTGATTCATGGAAATTGATGAAAATTAGACAGAAGATTATGTTTCATGAGATATCTGATGTATAATTAGACTGAGAATATGCAAGAGGAATTTGTGAGTGATACTGATGGCATGATGGATGACAAGAAAATAGAATTTTTACTTTTGGTCAGAAATCTAACATAGTTAACTAATTAATATATATTGTTAACATCAGAACTGCCGACATTTATTGAGTATCTAAATATGACACACTTTATTAATCATAATTACATCGGTATAATGAAAATAAAGGATCATACGTAATTATGACCAGGATCGAATGAATATCGATATTAATATTGAGAATGGACGGTGGCAATGTTTGTTGGTAAGATTAATATAGAAATGTGAAGGTGAAAATAATGGTACGAATCATTTTTCAAATTACTGCAATGCTAAACACAGCATTACAATATTACGATCTTGTTCGACTTCAACGCTTAACTTGACAAATCAATTCAACGACAACTGTACTGGACTACAACTTAATATTAACAGGACTCTATGTGATCATACTAAGGGCCTGACGCGTTACCCAAGGTTTCCCCGACTGACGTGTGTCTGCATATTCAACCCCGTCCTCTTAGAAATCTTCGTTAATTTGTGTGTACGTGGTGGGAAACGTGCGATACTACTTTAGCTTTGCTATAAGCAACTGCGCACTCTCAGCAGTTGCGAAGATAGATTATCTAAAGGAAGTCATTTAGCTCCCTTTGGTAGTTGTATTGTTAATGTATGTGCTGTTGGTCTTATAGCCGGTCTATTATTTATGAAGTCTGTAGAGAATTTGAATGAGCGTTTTCGTTGAAAATTATCAGCCAATTAATTTATAAATATATGTTTATAGAGAGGTCTTGTTTTATCCGATTCAGCGAAGAATAAGGTAAAGTTTGATGAGGTATTTTAGGTAATTAGTTTAGGAACGTGCATTGAAAGCAGAGATTTCCTTGCCACGACGTATAAACTTCGACAAGAATTAGGAATTATACCAAATTTGGTGTTGGCTAATATACATCGAAGATATTAAGCGGACTGCTAAAATCTAGTTAACGCGTTCTCTGTATAAGTCTCCAATTCGAGTAACTCTGTATAGCATCTAGCTCAGCCACATGCACGTGACAGCAACTATGATGTATAACGCAGATTCGCGCGTACGAATGATAAATATTTGTGCGATTGAGAATCTACGTTCATTAACATTCACAGGTTGCAGTGTAAAGAAAAATGACTACGTTAGGAATATTTTCCTAAAATTTAAGCAGGATTATTAATAAAGGAAAGCAGTAATTAAGTCCGGCAATAATTATAACAGAATAGGGTATTCTAAATCCAGGCATATGAGATGGAATTTAAATTCGTAGATCGTGATTCCAATTTTAATAAAGGGATAGTTACGCGAACTCTAAACGTTGCAACCATCGGCAATTTGAGTGATTAATCATACATTAATTTGCCTTAACGAAGTGAAAAGGACTCGATAACCGTTCTCTTCCATCGAAACGCAGGAGAGAAGTACTGACGTTGCCGTCTGACCCGTCCTCCTGGGGAAATCGTAAATAAGTCATTCCCATGCACCTTCAAAGATTGCATAACTCACAACTCATGAAGCTTGCGTTAATGGAAATATGCCTGATATAACCTATTTCTCCAGGTGACGCGAAAGCGCGGTTTTAACTCGGTCGTGCCAACAGTTTCATTGTTGTAAGTACAGCATCGCGTAGACTAATAGTTCTAAAGGTAGAGAAAAGTGAATTATGAGTTTCCCCGTTTTTAAGTATTTTCGAATATATCAATATTAAATCCGTAATTAACATATGTGGGCGAATATTCAATACCATATATAATGAATTAAAGACTTTGTTCAAATAATATAATTTACGTGATTAAATTAATATTGCAGTTCAGAAATAAAAGTAATTATATTCAGAAGGAAAATAGGAGGGTGGTGTATAAGTGGAGTGGACAACGGCTATTGGCTAGCCGGAAGGTCTAGTCAATGACGACAATCCACCTCTACCTCACTTCCAGCCCATTCAGAATTCCACCTCCAACCACACCACAAATCCGCTCTTCAAAATTGTAGATGCTACCAGCAAAAAGTCAAAGCGACAAATGAACCCGTGTTCAAACTAACGAGTTCAGATAAACCTACAAAAAACGTAGATTAGTCCTTGAAGAAAATTGATTCGTAAGGAGAACGAAAATACATAAAAAAGCAACGATAAAATGTTAGAACAGAAACGAAGAAATAAAACCGGATAAGAAAATATACTAAAAATGATTTACCAAAGCCAGCTTGCCCACCTCTATCTAATAGGAATTTCGCCACGGTCATATTGGTGACGACATGGAAGTGCCAGGTCCAGACACCGAAGAGCCTCGTCCGACCTTCACGCAGCAAATGACCGAGCCCCCGCGGTGCCCTCTAATTGACCCACGATCAGTTTTCGAAACCGCCTGAAGGTTTCCGAACTTTATGGAATTCCATAGTAATCATTTTATCTCTATATTAGTCGATAATTCCTGATCTTTTTCCACTTATTTTATATAAAATGGCTGTAGCACTAGGTTGGTGGCTATACTCAGTACCGTAATGTCAATTGTTAATAACTCGAGTGATAATGGATCTGTCTCTTGTCATTCTAGAATTGCTATAGAATTTAAGTCATCAGTGAACAGAATAATACAACGGCTACAGTGCTCTGTTGGTGGAAGTGATAAGTACCGTAATGACAGTTGTACATATCTCTAAACACAACTGCTCCATACATTGACTATTCTAGAATTGCTATAGTATTTAAATCATCAGTGAACAAATTAATCCAAAGGCTACAGTACTGTGATGATGGCTGCACGCTGTGCTGTATTGTCAATGCCTACTATCTCGAGCGATAATTGATCTTTCTATTGACATTCAAAAATTGCTACAGAATTTAAATCATCAGTGAACAGATTAATCCAACGACTACAGTACTATGTTAAATGCTGCACTCTGTACTGTACTGTGAGTGCTTATTTCCTTAAGCGATAATTGATCTTCCTTTTGTCATCCTAGAATTGCTACAGAATTTAAACCATGAGTGAAAAGATTCATCCAACGGCTATAGCACTGTGTCGAATACTGCAATCAGCGCTGTATTGTCAATTGTCAACATCTCCAGATATAACAGATATATACTAGGATCATTCTAGAATTGCTATAGAATTTAAATCATAAGTGAGCAAATTAATCCAACGGCTACAGCGCTGTGTTAATTTCTGTACTCTGTACTGTATTGTCAATGGTTACTATCTCGAGCGATAATGGATCTGTCTTTTGTCATTTCTGAATTGCCACAGAATTTAAATCATCAGTGAATAGATTACTCCAATGGCTACAGTACTATGTTGGTAGTTGTACTAAGTACTGTACAATCCATTGTAAATATCTCTAGGAATGACTGTCCCATATATTGATTATTCTAGAATTTCTGTGCAATCACCAGTGAACAAATTAATCCAACTGCTACAGAACCGTTATAGTGGCTGCACTCAACACCCTTTCGTCCATGGTTAATATCTCGAGCGACAATGGACCTGCATTTTGACAATCTAGAATTGATATAGGGTTTAAATCATCAGAGACTAGATTCATGCAACTGCTATATTACTGTGTTGATGACTGCACTTTGTGTCGCATTGTTAATTGTAGATGTAATTTATACATTGGTTATTCTAGAATTGCGGTGCAAATTATGTCATCAGTAAATACATCAATCCATCGCCTATATTTCATTCTTGATGGCCATACTCAGTACTCTGTTGACATTTGTCAATATCTCTAGCGACAATTGTTCCATCCATTGTTTACTTTACAATAGCCGAAGAACTTAAATGATCAGCGAGCAGATTAAGTCAATGCCTCTAGAATTGTGTAGAATGCTATACTCAGCGCGGTATTTTCAATTGCCTATATCTCTAGCGATAATTGATCTGTCCATTGGTCACTCTTGAATTGCAATTTAACTTAGATCGTCATAGTATGCGTTGATACAATATCTGTAGTATATCTGCTTAATAGCAATACTCAGTACTGTACTGACAATTGCTAATATCTCTAGCTATAGCTGATCTATACTTTGATCATTCTAGAAATGCAATATAATTTAAATCATCAGTGAACCAATTAATCCTACGTCTACAGTACTCAGTTTATGGCTCCACTCAGAACGGTATTGTCATTTGTCAATACCTCTAGCGACAATTGATCTACCCATTGATAATTCTATAATTGCTCTAAAATATAGATGATCAGCGAATAGATTACATTCAATGGATATAGAACGATCCACTCAGCTACACTCAGTACTGCATTGTGAATTGCCAATATCTGAAGCGGCAATTGATTTATCCATTAATCATTCTGCTATAGAACTGCTATAGAATTGAAATCTATTACTAAATAGATTAATCCAACGGCCGTAGTACTTCTTTAATGGCTGCTTTTAGTACTATATTGGCAATTGCAAATGATTCTGGCGATAACTGACCTATCCATTTATCATTTTGGAATTACTATGGAGTTTAAGTCATCAGCGAATAGATTAATCCACTGGCTATATTATTGTGTAAATGACTATACACAGTACTGTATTGTCATTAGTCAATGCCTCTAGTGACAATTAATCTACCCATTGATAATTTTAGAATTGCAGTAGAATATAGATAATCAGCTAATAGAATAATCCTTGCATGCATCGGAAATTGCAATACGTTCTGCTCCACTAGTTGAATATGAGACTGCACGTTGTTTTTTGCTTTTCCATGTTATTGCCTCACCACCGAGAAGGAACGTAAGTCCTGTATACGATTTCCTCGCATGTTCGTCGTTGGCAAAATCCGCATCTACATAAGAGGTGATTGGTTTTCTGATAACTCAAGCGATAATTTGCGGTCGCCTTTAAATACCTTAAAACGCACTTACCAGCCAACCATTGCTGTTCACTATGATAGTTATTAAATCGACGCAAGTAACCATCACAATAAGGAATGTAGGATCTGGTGCAAGTCGTAATATAATTTAAACACTCGATTAGTTCCTGATACGGTCGCTCATCATTTACGATCGTATGTTCTAATCTTAAACCTACCGGATATGATGTATCTATCGGTGTACATTCTGACATATTGAATTTTCTTAGCACATTTTTTATACAGATTTCCTGATCTAAAGTCAATTTGACCCCTTTTCCTTCAACTCTGATTCCTAAGATAGATTTTACAGCTCATAAGTCCTTAATAACGAATTCCGAGGCTAATTGTTCTTTTACTAGATTCTTTTCCATGTCGTTATTACTAAATATTAATATATCTTCGATGTACGTGACAGTTATCAATTCTACCTTTCCGTAAGTGTTCGTATATACACAAGGAACAATCAAACATTGCTTAAATAATAATTTTGTTAATATGGAATTAATTTTATCACACCAAACCCTTGAGGCTTGCATCATTCCATTCATTGCTTACCTCAGCTTGCATACTCTGTTATCTTCTTTGTTGTAGTCTTTAGATTGTGTAATGAATACCTCACTTTCTAGTCCTCCTCTTAGGACGGCTGTCGTTGCGTCCAAGTGGTCAATATTTAAATCTAGCTGGACTGCCAAAGAAAATAATGATCTTAAATTTGAATATCTAATAACTGGCGAGAACGTATCACAAAAATTGATTCTATATTTTTGGGAACAACCTTTTGCGACTAGTCGTGCTTTATATTCGACGATCTTACCATTAGAATCTATTTTACGCTTGAAAACCCATTTTGATTGGATGACCATTTTACTTGGTGGAAGTCTTGTTAAATTCTAAATATTGCATCTTTTGAGGGCCTCAAATTCCCTATCCACTGCCTTCCGCCATTCATGCTTTTCTGAACTTGATAGAGAGACTTCGATAGTGTTTGGTTTTTCGTCTATTGCAATGAAGGCTTGATGCTTAACCGTACATGGGAACTCTCACGGTTTTCTTTCGCTTTGAGGATATCGCCCTGTTACTTTTTCTTCTTGAAGATTTGCTTCTCTTAACACATCTTCACTATTTACATTTTCTTCAATTAATTCAAAGAATTGTTCTTCGCTGGATGAGTTCATGTCATGCTCCACTTCCCTACCTCCTCCTATTTCCACGCTGTCATCTTTTAGAGTATGGTTATTAGGGATAAAATCTCTGACTTTATACGGTGCATCTTCGAAACTTAGTGGATTTTGTTCTGATTCTTTATCTTTTCCATTTCTGATTTTATTCATTCCAATTTCATTCACGAAAGAAGTGATATCACGTGGCTTTATAATTTCAGTTGGATTTTCCACATCTATCAATCTGTAGCCTTTCGAATCCATACAGTAGCCCACAAATGTATACTGCTTATCCTTTGCATCAAATTTCGTTCCTTTTATTATGGGCACATGGAAAAATACCGTGCATCCGAGTACCTTTAAATGTTGTAAATTTTGTTTCTGTCGAGTCCAGTCCTCGAAAGGGGTTTTTCCATTTACTGCCTTCGTCGGACTCCTATTTCTCAAATAAACAGCCGCTCGGACAGCAACTTTTCGTCAAGATTGCTTTGGTGTAACGTGCACCTAGCTTTCTCGATTATGATTCGATTGGCTCCCTCAGCTACAGCATTTTGTTCAGGGCAATATTGTATAGTTGTTTGATGCCTTATTCAGTGTCCCTTGATAAATGTTATCAATTTATTATTAACAAATTCTATCCCATTACTTGTTCTAAGACATTTAGTACGTCTATCTTTTTGATTTTCAATCCATGTTTTAAACTCTACGAAAGTGTCTGTTACATTATTTTTTTCCTTAAGAAACAACAAAACGTTACACGTGTATAGTCATCTACAAGGACTAATACGTACCTCGCACGTATTTTATTATTAAAAGGTGACCTGATTTTCTTACCTCTTACGCAGGCTTCGCAAGGTTATCTTGCTTATTCATCATAGTGTACTCCATAGGCCATTCCTTTTCTTAAAAGTGTCATACTGAGGTAATTCAAATAACCCAGACTTTTATGCCAGAGTCCTCCTGATTCTCCGGAGCAGTATAGGCTTTCACGGCAGTAGTATCTAGCGTGTATAGGCCATCCCTATTTTTTGCTTGGGCTATTACTACTCCTTTTATACAGAAATTATATTTTTGTTGAAAATTACTGGTTTCGTTACAAAAACAAATACTAGATATTTACTTGTGAATTTAACAATAATAAATTGGTGCTTAAGAGGGGAATATGCAGAACATGGTTAAATTCTTTACTTCTGAATGTTCTTTTATAGGTATGGCTATATCACACATCTCAGTGCTTTGGAGCGTCGTACTGTTTGCTACCGTTACTTGTTGCGGTTCAACAGTAGAAAAATTCTGCATCCATTCTTTATTTGGTGACATGTGGTACATTGCACTAGAATCTATATACTAGTCTCGATTATTTGCTCTTCCTGAAAGTGCACAGGACATGCTCCAATTCTTATTTTTCTTATCCGTTTTGTGACAACTTTTGGAGCTTCCTGCTAATGTTTCCAACAGATACCTCCGACAATTTTGCTTGAAATGACCCTTTTGACGACAATTATACTACCTAATCTCTTTTTTCCAAGGTTCTCTTTTATCTGATAGCAATTCTTCATTTTTGGTTGTGTAGGTTACCTCAGTTTTATCCTCGAGCTGAGTTTTTACCTCTTCTTGAAGAAGCTTTCCTTTTACTAAATCAGAGGTTATTTGAGTTCCCGAATTTTCTGGAGCCATTACCATGAGCTTGTATTCTACAGGTAAACCTGCTAATAGGATAATCGCCAGCAACTTATCTTCCACAGGATTTCCTATATCGGTCAATTTTTGTGATAAGGCTTCTGAAACATATCTATGCACATCATGATAATCATTGTAATCTATCTTGAACGGAGATCGCATCAGGATTACAATCCGTGATAGGCTTGCATCCTCATAAACTTTTCATAGCTTCATCCAAACCTCTTTTGCATTTTCTACGTTACGAAGGTGCACGTGACACTGTGAGTTTACGTTTAAACAGATCTCTGCTAGTGCTCTTTGGTTTCCTCTTGGATCTGGGACATTTGTATCATTACATTCAATGCAACCCCACAAATCGAGACCAATTAGGGTCATCCTCATTACGAACTTCCATGCGGCGTAGTATGAAGAGCCCTTTAATTTCGGTTCAAAGGAAGGAATGCTTCTGATGACCGATGCGACCGACATATTAGCATTCATTTTTTTAAGTAATTTGGTAATATATTTTCTTTTTTTCACCACTTGACTTCCAGAAAGTTTAATTACATATCACGCGCTTCCAGGAACTTCGATTATTTACCACGTACTTCTAGAGACTTCGGTTATTCACCACGTGTTTCCAGAAACTTCGATTATTGGATTAACTAATTTTTCACTAATTTATCATTTTTTGAGAAGTTCAGCTATAAGCCAACTATAATATCTTCCAACTGGGCCCACAACTTGTTGGATTAAGTTTACCGTTGTTCTAATAAATTTGAACACTCTCCCTTAAATATAATAGTTTTATTTATATCTTTCAGCTCGCATAGCTCCTTCTCGACAAAATGAGTCGGAGACTCGCGTACTTATATCAGCACATCTCCACCGCACGTCGCACACCACCTGGCAATGAGAATGTGTGGCGATTACGCAAGGCCGCGTATACTCAAACAAAACCCTTTAGAAAAAATGTATACCATTGCTGGATAACTTAGTCCCATTCTTAACTTTCAAACCAAAACTCTGTTCACATGCGTTTTGTCTCTTATTATTTTAAATATTTTTCACTAGAATTTTTTATTAATTCTATGCATCAGGTGACACAACAATTTAAATAAAGAAATGAATAATTCAATATTCGACAGTACAATTAAATAGATGGTATGATAAATAGTTGTATCATTTTTTAGAATAATTCAATTTCCTTTTCAACTTCCTTTCCATATTTCATCCCTACATATATAAAATTGAAATATGAAATGAAATACATTACGACTCAAAAATATCATGCATAATAATATTACTGACAATATAAGCAATAATTTAGGAGGATTCGTTAATATTTGTTAACTCTAATAATATATTTCTCTTTTCTCATTTATTTCCTACGTACTTATTGTAATTTCTTATTATAAGATCTGCATACTACATTTTAATTTCCATAGTAACTATCCGACTATAATATTTGTCAACGATTGATTTCTCCCTGCTAATTCAACTTATTATGGTCAAAGCAGAGGTTCTCCATACGCATCATTATATTTATACCGTTACGAACTGAATGTTAAAATAAGGATGTAGAACTTTCAGAGTAAGTACAATATCAGTCCCTTTTCTTCATCTGTTAGATTTACGAATTGCGAGAAATATACATCTAATATACCATATTCATGAATGTGCTTTCATTCCCGTTCGTCAATTTTTTACTTGTTATACGGATACATCTCTCCATCGCTTCGCGTGTAGTCCTTCGAATCTCCAATATTCAAGCTCACATTATACCATAACGAAGATGATAATATTTTAGAAGCATGTAACTCGCGTTCTGGTATAAAATGTTGTTAAAAATCAGCATTTCAAAATAAGCTGTTCAAATTCAATTTCAATTCTCACGTTTTTGCTTCGATTTTTCCTGTCAGATAAAAACGCGTTTAAAAATTTCCAATTTATACCCTTCGAATAAAATTTGAAAACGAGATTAAATTGTCAACATTACAAACATAGACATTAACAAATATAAGTTATAAATAGTTTAGATTCACTTCAACTGTTAGCGGAGACTTAAACGCTAAGTAACTTAAGAACAGAATTTTAATCAAATATAAATTATTAAGTTTGACATAAACGAAGAAATTATTTGAGGGAATATATCGTGAATCGAATAAAGGAAATTTACATCATAAATGATTGGAAATGAATCCGTAGGAGAAACGGAGATATTAGTATACTTTATTTGCCAAGCATACAGAATCCAATGAATAATAAACGATACGTAGGCGTCTCTTCAGCGTCGGATTTATAATGCAAAACACATGCTGATTTTTCACCTCAGAGACTTCGCCGTGAAGTACCCTCAAAGATCCTCCCATCCCCACCAATGGAACATTACTTAGCAAACACCGCTAAAAGTGAAGATGCACTGACTTTCAGTAATTACCTAACTCCGCCGCTTAGCGCGGTAGATCTGCCGTTAGCGACACTTTAATCGAGGTTTCGTCCTGCTTGAGTATTCATCGAGCAAGCACAGGCAGCCGGGAATGAGAAATCATAAGAATCAGCTGGTAAATATGGTAAACCTTCTCGTAAGTTCGGTGGAGCCCTAAGTTGTTCCAGTTAAGAAGTCGACGTTACCGTCCAGTGCAAGCTTAACCGCGGAATGACATGGAACTTAGAAATTAACTTTATTCGTCCGTATCAAATGGGAGCTATTTTAGATTTGCATCTATCGCGAAGAACACCTTTAATTGCACGTTGAAATGCAGAGATTCTTCATTCGCGTATGCATAAGGAGTAGGAGGATATGAATTTGTATTTGCATACAAAGGGTGTCCTTCTTCTTTGTCTATATACAGATTGGACGGGTCTCTGGATTTGAATAGGGAACTAGGTATTGTGTAGAGAGGAACGGTTGTACTACACTTACCATGTATCCTCCAGTAACTGGTGAATGAAAATGCTAGACAAATAAACAGAGCGGAAATAATAGGAAATTGATTATATTCGAATAGTAGAAGAAGAATCAGGATATAAAGGTAATATGGAACTTTTAATTAAATGTTTAAGAATGCACAATTAATCCGTTGTACAGTTTTCATTCGTGCAGATATAAGGAATGGGAGAAAATAAATTTTCTTTATTAATGGTTAGGTAGAAATAAGTGGGATTACGAAATATCGTGCAAGATAAGGAAGGAAATCGGAATGTTGAATTCAATATGGAAGAGTCTCTAAATTTTACCTCTTACGGGTATCGATAAGGGTTGGAAAATAAATGGAAGGTTATAAATTGTTCTTCTTTATTTCCATTTTCCCATTCCTTGTTTTAACTTCTCTTTTAATGGAGAACTAATTATATTGTTCTTAATTAGGACATTGCTTCCTTTAAATATTCATTATGTAATTAATGCAATAGTATTAGGAAGTTTCGAATTTTCCCATCTTTTTCTTAATTTTTTTAGAGAACACTGTAATTTTTTCAGGCTTTCATGTATGTTTGGCATTTAGAAACTAGTAAAGATCGTGCAAAAGCTAGTCAAATCCTGTTTATAATATCTTAACGTAATCCTAAATAAAACTGCACCTTAATACACTGAATATAAACCATATTATAACATTAACGTATCTGAATAAAATAGAAAGTTTACAATCCCAAAAATAATTACTGGTACATAAAAGGATCTGAAACAAGTTAAAGAAATTATCACGCTACTCTTACAATAGTGGTAAATATTAATTAAAGTAACAATACTTCCTGAAAAATAAATAAATTCGCAACAATTCGGAATCATTAAGACGGCGTAAACATGCAACATCGGAATAGTCAATATCGACAAAACAAGATGGGCATGTATAGTCCTGGGAATAAGTGTTGCATTAGAAATCTCGGATTAATGGTTCCGTCAATCCAGGCACGATATCGATTGCAGCAGCCGAACGTATCCCACTTACCCTTATTTCATCAAATAGGATTCAGCAATTTTTAAACGCAAATGCCGTCGTTTTGTAGAATGGAACACGCGGTCGGAAACCACGCTGCTCGCGTGTGTGTAAAAGGTAATCGGCCAAATATCGTTCCAAATATCAAGATATAATATGCTTTTATGGAGCACCGTGAGCTACTGCTAGACGCTGGTTCGCGTCATATTTACAGGTCTCGCATTACTACAATGGAAGAATAACCATTTGCGTTCGCTAACTGTTCTACCGCGACGGCATTATTATATTCCGGCGCCTTAAACATGACCTTACTGTAGTTGTTTTATACACCGTAATTTGAATGTACGGTAAAAAATAATTTTTTTTTTAATGTAACTACCATTGTTCCAATTTTTACAATTCTTAAGCATGAAACTGCCTTTGTGTGCTACAGTTAAGCAGTCTAAGTCCAAATTCAATCCAAGGATGCGAAAGTATTTACCACACAAATGTCATTGTACGATTGATTGTTCGAAAATGAATTTAGTATGGATTCAGTTTTGCTTATATAGGCACACAAATGTATGCAAACGACATACGTAATATCGTATGTCGTTAACTACATACACTACAGTAGCGAGTCTAACGCGTCACGAGTTTCTCATGCTAAATCCCATAAATGCCAATTACACTAGTGTTAGACTGCAATAACATGTTAACGTGCGCGAAATTCGAATGTATCCAAAAATCCACAAAATTTTATTTTGAACAAGATATGTATGTATATTGCCAATTAAAATTCAATAATATTCGTGTGCATAGCTTCTCGTAAATAAGTCATGGTGTAAGAAGTTAAAGCAGTACTGTGAATGTTAACATCAAGTCACGTATGAACGCAAAACGTACCAAGGTTCAAATCCAAAATCATTTTCATATATTCTATTTAATATTCCACATTCAGACGATATAGCTTTGGTCACATGATTGCGTGATATTACTTTCAATATACGTTGATGTAATTTTTGTATGGCTTTTTTAAAATTCCTTTTTCCTTTTCTGATCCGTGAGTCATTTAACCTGTGGTAGGTTTAGCGTTAAATTTCAAGTAACGATGCATGGAGTGTCGGAATAAAATAATTTCACGCGTTAGTTATCACCCGTTTACCGTTCCAACAAATTTCGTTGAATTTTCAACGGAAAATCTTCGAATCGCTATTTTTCGCTGGGACGCAAACGCTTAGCGCAAAGGGTTGACGCAGCAGTCGAGCGACGAAACTAGTTTCACGGTCTAATTCAAATTCTTCCGCGACTGGGTGCCTCGATAGTCACTTACTGGAGCGTCATGGAAGTATGTAACGCGCGTTGCAGGTTCTCCTGGCGACAATGAATAGCATTAGCGCATACGTATGTTCTCCGAGCGAATGCGCGGATGAACGAAGGTACGCCGCTTCGTGAATTGAATTCCAATTCATTTGGCATTTGTTCGTGACGGAATACCGGGAAACCGCGCAGACACTTCCACTGGCAGGAATACGAGAAGTGGCTACCGATTCAATATCGGGGAGCAGTCGATATGATCTCCTTCGCATTATCGATTACACCCTCGATCTCTCCCTTGGTATTCTTGGAAATTTTCTTCATTTTCTCCCTCCTATTGTGCAGGGTTAATTGTTATGTGAAGGTTTGTACAGGCATATGGATTGGGTTAATGCTGGATCCAAGGCTCTCGGTAATGTTGCTAGATGCAATGAAATGCTATTTAAATTATCATTTTCATTAATTTTGGCCAGTGGATTGTATTTACTGTTCCAATTGTTACACTAATTATTATTTTTGATTGATTATTTCAATTGCTTTCATTAAATAGCTCGGAATATTGGTTAACTATGTACTTTAATTAGGTTTGGTAAGTGGTTTGAATTATTGCTTAATACCGTTCATTCGATTAATTTCTAGTTTTAAATACTTTGCAAGACAGTTTATACTACTGCTTAGTTTATTGTTTTGATTAATATTGGTAATTAAATAGAATTGATTTGTTGCCATTGGCTTTCTATGTTTTGTTATATTGGGTTAGTTAGTTTACATATACTCCATACATTTTTTAAAATATTGTTATACTGTCATATGCACTATAACTTTTCTTACTTAAAGAATTACAGTTTCTTGATTAAACCTTTTAATTTTTGGCCAGAATTATTACTAATTATAAGATTTCAAGAAGCTCTACATCTTCTGGTATCTATTGAAGTCATGAGAATGAATATTTTATCACAAGGAAATTTATAAGTTAAAAGATTTCCAATGTTAATTTCTTTTTACTTCCCTCTACAATCTATGAACATTATACTTCAGGTCCCTGCTTTATGTTATAATAATAAAGTTTAAGCTCGAACGAAGACTATTCATATAATCCCTAAAGGGTGCATTTAAATATAAAAGTATTTGCAAGTTACATAGAAATAAATTTCCAAAGTAACCATAATATACAGTATTTTAATTCTGACTCATTCGATGTTTAACGATCATTTATTTTTCGCAATATTTAGACAAATGTATAATTCGTATTAAATGAAATTATCCGCTTCTTGAAATGCTTGATTTTCTCCAGAATTGTTATTACGAAAAGTAGATTTTTCAATTTAACGTACGATACTCTATACGAATTTCATCAGAAAATCGCATCAAAAAATGGCAACTAGGAAATGTGAGATTGTTAACAAATACCTCGTTGCGTTTAATCCATATCCCGACAGAATCAAGTTCGCTTCTAATGATAAAAATTGCATTGTATTTCATGGATTTTTCATTTATGAAAGTGGGTAAGACGATGCAGGATGAAAATATGTATGCCTCGCAAAAGAATGTTTCGAAATACATTCGAAATAAATGACGAGCCTGTAGTATCTCCGAACTGGATGCAATTGCGTGCATTTTCTACCTAAAAGTCGTGAAGCATTTCCCAGCAGAAATACGTTTTAAGCAATTTCGAAATGTAACTTCAATTGAAATGCTTGCTAATAAATATGTGTGGCTTTCGACGTGAATTTTGTAGAACTCAACGTAGTCGGAGCAAAATTAAATTACTGGTCATTGAAAAGGAAATAATAAATCAGTCACCACTAGAACCTTTGAATGTAACAAATAATGTAGTAAGTGAACGTGAAAAATGATTGTTCCTGTGCTGATATAGTCACTTCAAGTGTGTAATAAAATACAGTTTGGGAAAGTAAATCGTAGTATGTGGAATAATGTGAAATAATGAATAGTTAATTGAGAGGTAATTTAAACAATGAAGACTAAGGTAAAGTAAACGAAACTGAATTTATAATGAATACTTCCAAACAAAATACTATGGAAAGGTGAGCAATGACAAGGAGTATTCCCATATAAAATGTGCCACTGGAAGATTGCTATCGCAAGCGTTACATTCAATGTGAGGGAAAGTTAGCGTGTAATCCACATAAGAGGAATATGATAAAGTTACTAACAGTACGACTATTATTATGACAAAATTCCCAAATGAAGTACCAAAAAGACTCCACACTCAAATCGAGACAAGTAATCTCGCGACAATTGCAATCATAACATACTTGTTTATCCTGGGAGGTAACTACAAAGCAATAACTAGACTAGAAGTAACTTCATGTCAAATATGGAAATGAAATACTCGCGATTCGCTATTTTTATTTCGCCATAAATGGAACCAACGGGATTCCAAAAATACATATATGAAGTCTTCCGAATTCCTAGGTGTTTATCGGGAAAAAATTCCGCAGTGAATGGGTTAATAGCCATACACGAGGTACAAAATACAACCATCAGTGAAGAACGAAGCGCGAGAAGTGTGAGCGGGACCAAGCTCCTTCTACCGACATTATGGTACCCTTATACGTTTTGGTCCGTTCGGAAGAATTTAATTCAGAAACGGGACGCATCATCGCGTTCTATACAAGTGGCTTTGGCGTTGGTAAGCAGATGCTTGTGACCAGTGGCGGAATGGTGGAGCGGACTTTAAGTTGTCCAAGTATTTATGCACAACGCGTACAACAACGCGGTCACAGTTGCTTCACCGTTCACCCGTATTACATTATAGTCGGTATTTAACGGAGCGGCGTAATAAAATCGCTGCTAGTCGATCCTCCATATATTTCAGATACGGCGGATTGTAAGCTGGCCAAGTATACATACACAACACGCACGACCATGCGCGCAATGTCTCTTCACCGCAGACGCGTTTATATTGTGGCCGGTATTTAACGGTGCCGCATAATAAAATCGTCGCTTTATATATCTTGCGTGTTCGCGTATTGCTGAAGAAAAGAGGCAGCACTTATAAGCACCGAAAAGGGAAAAGGGAACTGACTGCTGTCAAGTCCTACTATTCACCGAAGGAAATTCGGGATGGACAGGTTTGCGTATACTGAATATCTGACACGCTGACCATGCATTGATCTCGCGCGAGTGCAGAGCGAGCGGAGCGTTATTTCTATGCTGGTGCATTGAAATGGAGAATGCGGAAGCGTTGGTAGACTTTTCGTTATTTGCATGGCATTCTGTCAACATTGGGGAGTGTCTGATGCGAGTACGTGGAGTTGGTCCAGGTTATTCGATGAGCTTGGTGAATGCTATTATATGGTTAGGGAATGGGAAGTTATTAGTTTTCAACCGAATTATTGTCTTCTAATTGGAAATGCTGTATCTTCTTGGGGGTCGAAAGGAGAAGATCTTGTAGATTTTTTTGAATTTGGATACGATTGGCTGCATATGTATGCGTGAAATTTGTTGAGATGATGGATGTACTTTATACGTGGAGAGAGTGGCGGTAGAATGGAAAACATTAAAATTTTCAACAGATAATCTTTAGTATTTTTCTTAAGGGACTATTTTCAACTTCCAACATCTACAAATGAGAAGTTTGTAGATCTTATTGTGCATTTAAAAGGAAATCACCCCTAGATTTGTAGAGGACTGGTAGAATTCCATGCTGCTAACACTGGTTGCGTTCGATGATTTGGTTAATAGATGACAGATATGCAGAAGGTGGAATATAATATATTGCGGAAAAATTACTGTAGATCTTTTATAACGTCATTATATTTCCTCCTGTCATGTCGACAGTGCTGGTTCTTGCAAACGTGCAGTCGAACAATTTGTTAACATGCTCGATGTCGGTTTTTAGTCATTCCCTTCCCACGCATAAAAAGAAGAAGGTAAATATACGCGAAACGTGAGAAAGGAATTTGTACAGTTGCAAAGTGAGACTTTCGGAAATATTTCCTATTTCGGCCATGAAATGCAACTAACTGCAAATAGAGTAAAGACCTGGAGAGGTCTGAAATATTTCGAATTATTCAGTAAAATTTATGTTTCCAATCATTGTTCGCTATGGGAAAGCTACGAGATTTTGCACAGTCCCTAGCCAGAAATATTTCAATTCGTATTCCGTAGGAGAGAGTGTACGTTGCAGCTCTGTGATGTGCAAATTTATTAAAGGAACGGACGTATAATGGAAGAAAAATAAAGTTAACAACGTTTGCAATCACCACAAAAATTCCTGAAATTATATTTATATATTTAACTCCTGAGTATCGTGAGTAAAGTATCAGGCTTTGGACGAAAATTTGCCAACGATATCGCGAAGAAACATAATTTAGTCATACAGTGATATTTGCAACAACAATATAGTCTATCGACAGAAAATCAACAGTGACAACATATAATTCCATGTCCTTGAATTCAAATTCAGTACTATGTGAATGAGGTAGCAACAATTTTGAAAATTGTAATGTTGCAAATGGTGATATATAAGAAAGGCGTTTCGAAAAATGTGACACAAAGGGGTTGAAATTAATATTGTTCCACAAGGTTAGGGACTTATAACTAACATTTCAGAATTTCCTACAAAGACACGCAAATGAAAAATTTATCGTGACCCCAACACATATTCCCAAGTCCAAATCACAACGCAGCTACCATCTAACCTAAATCAAACTAAATTGGAATGTAGTAGAAAAGACAACAAATATGTCTACATAAACTGATTTACGGCGATCAATCCCCTGAGCTCTCTGCCAAATTTTCAATTAATTCTATGAGCATTCTACTAACCATTCGATTCCACATGCTGTCCCAAGCATTACTAATCTCTTTTGTGTGGTGGTGTCTGCCACTTAGCTGCCCTCTGTTGCGCTCTGCTGTCGTCACGTTGCTATCTGGTGGGGTGCTGTCTTAAGCTATGCTAATCTGTGCTATTGTGTGGTATTTGAAGCTGTTCTAGGTCAGAAGCGACCGTCAGATCGTCGTCCCATACATAGGAAAGACAAACCGTCTCGGCGGAATCGTCCGTCCAGTATGTAGGCGCGCCGAACCATCATGAGGATGATCGACTTACTCAAACCGAGGCACGCAGGTTGGATAAGATGTAGATAGTCCGTCCCGTATGTAGGCGCGCGAGGCGGCACGACTCTGATGGTACGGTCCGTACCCAGGCGCGCCAAACTGCCACAAACTGAGATCGTCCATCCCACACCGACGGATGTCGAATCATCACGTCCAGGATCGTCCGGCCTGTATATTGGCGCGCAGAACCGGCACGTCTGGAATCGTTAGCCCGTATGAATGCGCGCCGAATCGACACCACTAGGATTGTCCGTCCCCAATGCGTGCGCACCGGACGGACACATCTTAGCTCTATAGTAGTGTATGTATACGCTCCGATCCGACGTGACTTGCATCGCCTGGCATGTATACACGCGCGACGAACAGACACGACAAATATAGTCAATCGTATTCCCATGCGTGACGAATTATCCGATTGGGATCGTCCGACCAAAATCCTGGTGCGGATGACAACAACGTCTGGTATCATCCAGCCAGAATCGTGGCGTGTAGAACCGTCAGGACTGGAATCGTCAGAACAGAATACAGACGCGCGGAATCCTAACGACAGGGATTACCCGCCAGTTATGTATAGGCGGAAAGCAGATGTGACTGGGATCGTCCTTCGCGTACGTAAGCACGCCGAACTGACGCAACTGGAATATCCGATCCACATACTGGCAAGCAGGACAGACACATCTGTGATCGACTGGACCGTATCTTGGGCGCGGCGACCATACACTGCTAGTACCGTCCGTCTCGTTTGCATGCGTGCAAAACCGACATGACTGGGATAGTCCGACCCAAACCTGGGCGCGCCAAAGCAACACGTATCGTCCGATCTGTATCTAGGTGCGCTGAACTGACACGGCTTACAGCGCCTTGCTCGTCCACTGGAGCGCCGAACAATCACACCTGGGATTGTCGGCCAGTCTCCTTTCGCGCCGAACGTACAAACCTGGGATAGTCCTATTCGTACTTAGCAACGCCGAACCGACGAGACGGGATGCGCCCTTCTGCTGTAGGGGCGCCGTACAATCTCGTCCGGGGGCACGAGGTCAGTACCAAGGAGCGCCGAACCGACACGATTGGGATCGCCCAACTCATTACTAGGCGGGTCGAATCGACGTGACGATGGTATCCGCGTCTAATGTAGGCGGGCCAAAGAACCACGACTGAAATCATCTTACTCGTACCTACGTGCGCTGATCAGTCACTTCTGGTATCCTACGGCCCGTACCTTGGCGCACCGGACCGACATGACTGGGATCGTCAGTCCCGTATGTATGAGCTCCGATCTGACACAGCGGGGATTGTTCGTCCAGTATGTTTGCGCGCCGAACCGTCACGACTAGGATCGCTTAATACGCACGTATGCGCGCTGGACCTACACGATTGCGGTGATTCGATCCGTATTCATGCGCACCGAATCGTCACGACAGGGATCGACCTGATCCATCGTATGCGCACCGAAATGACGCAGCTGGAATTGCCCGTCCCGTATTTATGCGCGTCTAGTATAGGCGACGCTGCTGTGCACTTCTGTGCTCTGCTGTACTCTGCCGCGCTCTGCTGCAACCTACCGTGATCTGCTGCATTCTGCTACTGTGGTGGTGATATTCGGCACGGTGCTGTTGTCAGGAATGCTAATCTACGCGTTTTGGAGCTTTCTGAAGCTATACTGTACTATGATGTATTGTGAAGCGCCCTGCTGCGTTCTGCTATGCTCTGCTGCTCTCAGCTGTTGTGGAGGTGGAATTCGATGATATGAATAATAACATCTACTACTCTGCTCCATTCGATGCTATTGTGCGATCCATTCCGCTTTGCTTTGCTCTGCTGTCCTCAGCTGCGCACTGTTGTGCTCTTCTATGCCCTGGTGTGGTGGCGGTGCAATTCGGTGCGATGGATTGCTAATCAGTGGAAGTGTGTGCTTTTCGGTGATATTCTGCGCTCCATTATGTTCTGCTGTGCTCTTCTATCTTGCCGGGGCTACACGGAGATAAGTCGTCCTAGGGAATACTACTCTGTGCAACACGGTGTTATTCGGGTCTCTTCTGTGCTCAGCAGCATTCTGCTGCGCCCTACTGCGGAATTCTGAGCTATACTGCGCTATTCTGCGCCCTGCTGTGACGGCGTAACAATTCGGCACATAGCTGCCCCAAGCAGTGGTAATCTGACCTTTTCGTTGCTTTTCGGAAAACTGCTGTGCTTTGCCTTTATGGCGGTGCTATTTGGTGCAGCGATAATTTAGGGTAGTCAGTGCTATTCGGCGCTTTACCGTTTTTTTTTTTTTTTTTTTTTTGTGTTCTATGCTACGCTCTGCTGCGCACTGAAGTACTCTGCTATGGTGAAAGTGATATTCGACGTGGAGTTATACTAAGTATTGCGAATTTGCGCTATTCGGTGATATTCGGCGCTATACTGTGCTATGCTGTACGCTGCTGCCATGAAATCTTAAACAGCGCTAATCCATGTTATTAGGATCTGTTCGGCATTATACCGTGCTCTGCTTCTGACGCTGTGCTGCGCTCTCCTCTGCACTGCTGTGGTATTCTGTGGTGGCTGTTATCTTCGCTGCCGTCCTGCACTAAGCAGTGCTAATTGGTGCTGTCTGGTGGTATTCGATGTTATACTGTGCTCTGTTCAGACTTTCTGTGGGAGCAGTGCCATCCGGTAGAGTGTTATCCCGTGCAATACAAATCTGTGCTTTACGGTACCTATTTTGCAGTCTACCATGCTCTGCTGAGCGCAGTTGCAATCTGATGTGCTCTATTGTACTGGAGGTGCTATTATGTGCAGTGCAGTCCTAACCAGTGGTAATCTTCGCTCTTCGGTGTTATTCGTCTCTTTAGTGTTCTCCGCCGCGGTCGGCTGCTTGCTGCTGTGATGGGGGTGCTATTCGTCATGGTGCAGTACTGAGCAGGCCTATTCTGCGCTATTCGGTGTTATTCGGCACTTTTTTGTGCACTGCTGCGCTCTGCAGCGCTCTGCAGATCACTGTTGTACTCAGCTGTGCTGTCGGTGCCATTCGGTTCTGCGCTGTCTTATGCACTGACAATCTGGGCTACTCACGTCATTTCGGCCATCTGGTGCGCTCCGCTGCCCTATGCTGCCCTATGCTGTTCCCTGATATGGCGGCGGTGCTGTCCTAAGCAGTACTAATCAGTGCTATTCGTAGCGATTTGTTTATATGCTGCGTTCTGCTGCGCTATAGTGGGCTCTACTGTCCTCCACTTTCCCAAAAGCTGCAGTGGGTCCTAGTGTATAGGTTCCACCAGAAACCACGACGAAGCTGATGTTTCGAACAGCCGCGTAGCCGAGCTGCGTGGTGTAGAAACTTCGGTGAAGTTGTCGTGCCCACATCGGCAGAGTACACTTACCTCGCCTTCTCATTGGTGCCCTCGTGGTTCAGTGGGTGCTGTCCCATGAGTTTGCGCGTATGCCACTAGATGCGAAGGAGGGAGTGGCAACGGGCCATTGTGACCCGTGGTTGGATGTTATATCCAAGCCGGACCTGAAGAGCAATACGCCAACATCGGGTTCCTCTCCGGGCGTACTCCATAAGTCAAGGTTTCATTCGAGGCGGTGCAGCAATAAGCAGAGTTAACCTGCTCCATTCGGCGCTATTCGTCCCTTAGCTGCTTTGTGCTAGTCTCTGCTGTACCGTGCTCAGTTCAGCATGGAGTTGCGCCGAATAACACAGGTTAGCACTGCATAGGAAAGCTTCGCAGCGTGTTGCACTGTCGCCATAGTAGATAGGAGTAGAGCGCAGCAAAGAGCTGCAGAGCACAGAAATGCACAGCAAAACAATGCAGATCGCCTAATAACAACGAATAGCACAGGTTATCACAGCTTTGATAAGCACCGCACCAAATATATCCGTCGCAACCGCAGAGCTCATCAGAGCGCAGCGGAGTACAGCATTGCGCCGAATATAAACGCCAGCACAGTAGGGAACAGCAGAGAACTACATAGCATGACAGATCGCTGAATGTCAGCACTGAATATTACTGCAAGCAGAGCTGAGAACAGCATAATGGCTGAACATCACTGACAGCAGAGTAGAGGAAAGCGGAGTACTGCAGATCACAGCAGAGGGCAACAGTGCGCAGCAGATCACAGCGGATAAGAGCTGTCAGCAGCATATTATCGAATAGCACCGCCAGCGCACCACAGAAGAGCAGTTCGTAGCTGGGCGCAGCAGAGTGCAGCAGAGTGCAGCAGAGTGCAGCAGAGCACAACGGAGCGCAAAATTGTGCCGAATATAACCGCCAGCACACCAGGGAACAGCGGAGCACTCCATAGAGCAGCAGATCGTGGAATATCATCTCCAGCACTGGAGAGAACAGGAGTGGGCAGTGGATCGCAGCAGAGCACTACAGAACGCAGGAAAGCATAGCGGATCGTAGAAGATCGCAGCAAAGAGCAGCTGAGCATAGTGTTGCGATGAATAAATAACAATGGCATCGTTATCCGACCAAAGATTTCGTCGGTTTATGAATTCATCAAGTACAATATTCTATTTAATTCTGAGGAAAGGCCCGAGGAAATTTTCGGTTTGGTAAATTAGAAAGGGACATTGTCTTTCACGATTGCTATAAAATCCAGCAACTATAAGCGAAAAGTGCAGTTCGACGTCAAACTTAGAGAAGAAATTTAAATAAAATCAATTTTCAAGAATTAAACGTGACTATATTTTTTAAATTAAATGCAAAAATACTTAAAGCGGGAAGGGAAGGAAATTTTTCATATTTATAATTATTTATTTGAAGTATTACCTTAAAATATCTGAAATAAAATGTATTTTAGGAACAACTGACAGATTAAAAGGTTCCTAGGCTTCAACTGTACTATTTACTTTTCATTTGTCGAGTATAATATATCCTGTAAGATCATTTGAAAGTCAACACTGTTTTCTTAAAGGAAAACGAATATTCTCGGAACGAAATTTTCATCTTCTTGTTCCGTCTGAGAGAGCATATCTAATGAAACGAAGAATTTTTTCGGGAGCAGCTTGTAGAAGTTAAATTTATTTTTGTCAAGTAGAATAAATTTGGAATAAATTTCCTTCCTCTCCTACCGTCGATGAAGCTATTTCGGCTGGACCAGCTTCAGCAGCTCCTAACATGGGGTTGTTGACTTACGCGCATCATCCGTCAAGTTTTGTCGCAAGTTAAAAATTCTAATCATCATTCCCGATGCCCCATAGACAATACACTCGGCAGGGCAAAAGACTCCCTTGCATATTAATCAAGTTTTGTTAAATCGAAATAATTAAGTTCGTTGTCAGCCGATATGCCACTAAATTCCGATGACCCCCTAATCGCTGTAAGCTTCACGATTTATTGCCCCGTATAGGACCGGCAGCACATTTAGATACGACCCCGTAACTTTGATTAGCCTTCTCTACGCTAGAACCATTAGCCTGCTATATGTAAATACGATATCGTTATTTCATTAATTATATATCAACTATTACCATCGACAGTATCTGTATTTATATTTTTAAAATACTGTTAACGATTAAAATAATTACTATGATACGGGAGGTAATTTTGCCAAGATTGCTGTTAGAGCTTTTCATATATATTTTTCGTCTCTACTAATTGCAGAAATCAAATATTTAAAACCGTTGTAATATTCAGGAATCAGTTACCACCATTTGCAATTTTCAATTTATTCTTATTATTCATAAAAATCAAATACGATATTCTAATAAAATATTCGAAAATTATCCTTAATGACTGATTTGCTTGTGCCAATCTTTCTTATTAATTACAAAAATAAAATATTCGAGATCTCTACAGAACTTTAATGAAATACCTGGGAATTAGTCATACTAATTTAAATGGTAGTCGCAATGCTGGTAATTGGGATTAACTATTAACATATTCGATATATATTATGATAAAAATGTGATAATACAAGAGAGCTTAATTCGGTAAACGCGATCGAGAAAAGTTGGATAACTTAAATTCCCTGAAAATTATTTTCTCGGTACCGGCCGGGCATTCAGGTTTTCTCGAAACATAATTGAAATTGCAATCACCTGAAGCACGGGAATCCGGAACACCTTTAAAACCAAATTTAATAACAGTTCACGAGTTCCGGTAGATCCAATCAAAACGTCTAATTAGGAATACGTTAAAACCTACAACTGAATCGAATTTCAAGCCATCTCGTTCCTCGTCTAAGAGTCAGGGAATTTCTACAATTACACTCTGCTGTGTTTGAGTATCATCATTTAATGTTTCCGATTAATGCTACTCCCTTGTAATTTTAGTGGCTTTCCCAGTGAAAAAGATTTTAAAGAATTTGGAAAATTTGCAAACTTGTATCTAAGTTTAAGTAAGAGGTATTAAGTTTCTAACTATTTTGATTCGCACATACGAATTACCTTTGGGGTACAAACACTTATGTCATTATTCTTCCTTTATATATATACGAATAATAAAATAATTAAATAATTCGTATGCATGAAGCAAAATATTTAGAAAGATAATTTAACTCTAACTTGGTCCACATCCACTGAACGATCACCAATCAAGAATCTCATAATTTCTAACCTTGGCAGCGTAGGTGTTCAGACCAAGGGTAACACTGAGTATACAGGGACCTAATGATGATATTCCTCGCGAACTATCTGTGCAACTGGACCCTGATGCACATAAAAAGTCTACCGAACACTTAAACCCAAGCCTTCCCATGGTCCACGTCCACTGATCACTAGTTCCAAGTCTGACCATCCCGAACGTACAAGTTTATGTCCTCACACATACAGTAACGACGTCCACGTAAACCCAACGATGTCTCACCTGAATCAGAACGACGAGTGGTATGTAGAATCTTCGAATCGTGGCGTAAATCTGATTGTAGGAGTTTTGGGAGACGGTACACATGGTCGTGCCGGTCTCGGTAGTATGCTCGTTCCTCATGATCAACAGGGAAGGCATACTGATGCAGGCTGCCGCCAACCAACATAGGGTGACGTAGATGACCATTCGTTGCGGTGTGCCCTTCACATCGTAATTCAGCGGCTTCGGTATCGTGCAGAATGTGTTACAACGACACAAACTTATGTTTCATCTGCTAGTTAGCAGAACACGAAGCTCGCTGTGTCTCTGACTAAAAGAAACGTGCATAGCTTGCGTTGTCCGCTTCGGGACAGTTCTCAATCCTGTGATCTAGTCGTCGCGTGCTTTTTTCCAAGCGGACACGTCTCCACCGCGAGTTCGCAGGCCGACTCACGGTACACGAAACGAAAGAGGAAATACATGTTACCGGGTTGCTAGATTATTCTCTGTAGTTCGCGTTCGATGAAAGCCTGCGTTTGAACGTAGCACCTAAGATCGAAAGCTCTGGACTAATTTCGCTGCGTCTTCGTAGCTACCATTCACGCGATGGAATAGATCCATTATTTCTTTCTTTGGATTCAAAGAAATTTCGCCTCGTATACTCCTTTATTTCCTGTTTTTAGAGATGTACGACACACTTATCATATAATAAAGATTTGATATACTAAATTAAATTAAAAACAAAATATAGTACATTTGATAATATCGGCTTTATTAATGATCGACACAATTATAATTCTTCTCAAATCAAGTACGACAAAGGTAAACGGAAAACTTGGACGAAGGATTAACACGATCTTCCAAATTAAGTTCAGCAAAAATTTCATATTGTATTCGAGAATGTAGACGCAAGAAAAACATTCGAATTTTCTTTTTCACCAAAACCAATTGAGATTTCCATCACGGAGAATTAAATATCAGTTACAATCCAGATAGCAATTTCTACGACTCGCATGTATGGGAAGATACCCGTAACATTTCTCGATGAAAATGTGCAACCATACAACCACAGGACAAAACGAGATTATAACTGTAATTAAACTGGCCAGCGTGCGAAACGCGCTGCTCAATTTAAGATAATCTTACTCGTCGCGACGCGATACCGCAGCGCTACCCTTATTTATATTTATCACGTTGCCGGGTATTTCCATCGCAAAAATTACGATGTTATCACAGCAGCCTCGCACACACATGCCTCATTGGATATGAACGTTATTAGATATACTGATTCGCTCCGCAACCCCTGGCAATCGCGCGATTTGCATCATGGGGGTTGCGAGATTGAGCAGGGAACGGTATCAATGGGGAACAGAGACCATTGAAACACGGTGTGACTTCATTAAAATGAGAATCGCGACAGGCTTTTGGAGGAATTTCTGAATTTTTGAACCCTCGCTGCTACATATCAGAAGGGGTGAATGAGATGGGGTTGAAAAGCATTATTTGAGGTAGATAAGCTGGCATTATTTAATAGCGACGAAGAATGTAGGAGGTGCGACTTTTCTTTTTCTTTTTCCTAAGATGGATACTTCGAAATTACGTTATTTTTATGTATAACACGAGTGCTGAAGAAATACTACCCCGTGGGAGAAATTTCTTTATGTATCAAGGATAAATAATATACTCTGCGATAGTACAATGCAGAATGCTACACTTAATAGTAGCATGCCTTTTTCTTCATGCTTTACATACCTTTTTCATAAGATTATTATTGATTATGTGCATATTTTTATTATTAATCAGTTATATTTTATTTCAATTAACAAAAATTTAGTTCTGTCTTTTTTCATGATGGAATGCAAACTGGTGATTGTTTGAAATAATTATTTCGATGGAAATATGTAAACGAAGTGATTAAAATTGTTAAGATGCTTTAAGATAAGAATAATTTAAAAACAGGTAAGATATCGTGGAGAATAAAAACCGTGAAATTATTGCAAAATAATTGAAATAGGTAAAAGCATCACAAGAGTAATTACAAGGTCACAGAAAATAAAACTAAGAAATGAAAAACAATCAGAAAATTATTAGATCCATTTAAACAACTCATAAACGAATATTCTACTATGAATATGAATATTGCGAATGTACTGTATTAATGTCTAAGAAAATTAAAATAATATTCATAAAATGATAATTGAGAACACAATGACGAAATGGGGATTGAAACAACTCGATCTATTTCCACAACAATGGAAGGGAAGAAGCATGCGTGCTGCAGTTCGGTAAATTTGCCAAATTTTCGAGCACATTCACATAACTCGAGTGTTCGGGCACAAATTCGCTGAAATATTTCATTGAAGTGAAGAGAGTGCTCGGTGTACGCGCGAGAGTAATTTATCCTCGAATTCGAGGGTTTCGTTAAAAACTCGATATAAACACGGCCAGCAATCGATACAGCCATTCCTATTCAATTTTTCAACGCACCTACCCACTGCCATACTTCAAAGTTAAACATCATCCACATAAATCGTTCCTGCCTCTGTATTATACTTCGACAACGACAGAGTCGATCGTTTCCCCAAATCTAGCCATTTTATTTCGTCGATTCGGGGGAAACTATATAATCTAACTCGCAGGGTGATACGAGTGCACATTTTAATTGTGTGCGAAATTTTTCTACCCTTAATCTGTCGAACATGGAATTTGTTCCTTGAATGAGAAAACGGTTGAATACGTGATTGAAATCGGAATATTTTCAGGAATTTTTTAATAGAAGTGTATATACATGCTTGTAAGTGAGATAAGTTTCCTAAATTTCTGGACGGAACAATTATTATATAAAATTAAATTTTGAAAATGAAAAAGAAATGAATGTAGGTGGAAAAGAAAGTAGAGATATTTCTGATATAGAGGTGATGTAAATTAGTTGAGACTTAAGGTTGTATGGAATACACTTTGGTGATATTTTTGGGACGCCGAGGCATAGTGGAGAAATAGAAAATTTTTAGGTGTCGACGAGGAATTAAAATTTCGTGCAGACGAAGTTTGGGATACTTTTTAAATAGGGACGCTGGGAAATGGTATAATAGTGAAGATTCTGAGGATCTGCGTAGATGTAAAATTGCATGGAAGCAAAATTACCAATATTTTTTAAAAATTGGTACTTCGAAATAATGAAGTTCTGAGGGTCCACGTGGATTTAAAATGACGTGAGAATAAAATTGGGACTAGGATGAACGTATTACTTTTAAAAATAGTTGATTCTTTTGCGAGCAACGGACTTGCAGTTCTAACAAGAAGTTCTGTTTGTTTCTAAGAAACGATCGATGGATCATGGGTGTTACGTAAACAGCGTTTAATGTTTCTATAGAAATATAAGAATAGTCGAGGAATCAACCGATATGTAGAAACTAAAGAACGGAGAATGTTTGTGGAAGTAATCGATGGAAAGGTTGGAAAATTTAGCGAGTTTCTAACGAGTATTACAAATAGTGAAGTTTTTCAGAAGCTTTAAACGCTCTTAACGACAGAACTATTACATTCGTTATCATTCCATCTACACCATATCTGCGACGCCATAATGTATCCGAATAATCCGATAACATTTTCGTAATAAACTTGGTAATATGTTTGAATGAAAAGATTCAAGAATCAAACGAAAGAAAACGTTTTTTCCGAAAATATTTGCAAAAATAATCGAACCTAACCAAAGATCAAAGTGAAGCAATCGCATCCCGTATTATTATGCAGTGTAAATATAATACGAGCCTCTATTTTACAAATCTGATCACCAACGTCATGTTTCTTATTTAAAATTCTCTCGATATTGTGAAATATTAATCGGTATTTTCAAGCTCAAAGCTGTGGGGCTTTGAACACCTGTAAAATATAAATTAGAAATTTGCCGTTATTAATACCACGAATAAATTATTCCGCGCGTCGATTATGTGATACTGTAATCTCTTCACCGGTGCAGATAAATTCTATTTTTAAAGTATATTTTGAAGGTTTCCCCGAGAAGATTCAATCACAAAGAAGCTGAATCGAAAGTCAATCGAAGAATCACCTCGATATTCGTTCACCATTTATCTATATACTATTTACGCCTCTGGTGTCTACGATTGTTACCCCAGTCTTTACGTATCTCGATGCGTAGCTCTGTTGACAGCGAGTACACCGACAAGTCCTAAGAGCAGACCCATGTTAACACCTGCAGGCGTTCCTCAACGTTTCAAAATCCCATTTAAGTTTCGATCGTTAGGTAGCATAAACTATCATAAACATCGGTCATCTCCTTACTTATGGATCAAACACCTTAGTCATCGATCTGTATAATTAATTCCCTTTCGAGATGATTAATCAACAACATTCTTAGAAATCTAACATGCTGATAAAATAGCTACTGACGTACAAATACTAAGATTTGCCAAACGTAAAAACAATTGCAAATTACAATTTATCCTATGGAGGTGCGAGTGAAATCTTAGTATATGGAACATCTATAAATTTTCAAATTTATTATTAATATCAAATATCTCGCAACGCAAATGTAACACAAAAATGAAGAAATTAATAAATTATTGGTTACTATTTGCATTTATAATACACTTGTGTTATAATGTACATATAAGTTAGAAAAAGTATATAAATTATTCCAATAATAACAAATTGTCCATAACGTAAATTTAAAATAAAAGTGCAAAAATCAATAATTTATTGGCTATCATAACGAAGAAGAAGTAATTAATGAAATCGACATGGTTCGGAAATTTTCGGCCGACTTCGCAAACTGAATGGGGGGTCATATATACAGTGGGACTGCGAGACTATTCGGTCCTTTGACAGGTGGTGCTCAAACCGGATACCCCGGGGTCAGGACCAGGCACTTCCGGAGCACCACCAGTGGGCTCCGGCGACCTTCTCGAGAGTGAGAGGTGGGTGACCTGGCTTTAGTAAGTCATTCTTAATACAGATATTTTCCGGTTTTATTTTCTCCTTTCTATTTAACTTCGTCGTCGGTTTTCTATATCTCATCGTACCCCCTACTAATCAGTTTTTATCCAGGACCAACATACATATTTTCTTTATATGTTCATGACTTTTTGGTGGTAACTCCTCAGATTTCAAAGAGGGGGTCGGAGGTGTGGATGGTGATGGAATTAGGGTGAGGTGGAGGTGAGGTGGAAGTGAATGGTGGTCATCGACTAGATCTTGGGACTAGCCGATGGCCATTGTCTACTCCGCCTATATACCACCCCCCCACACCCCTATAATTTAATAATAAACCTTTTCTTTCAGAATCTACTTACTTTTATTTCTGGATTCTTTCATCGTTGGTTTGTTATCTTGAATTCGGTCTTATTTCATCGATGGGTTGCTTCTGTCTCATAGATGGATGGTTTTTGTTTCATCGATGGATTGTTCCTTCCATTTGGTCAAACTTTACGGTTTCTATACTTTTCGCTTTTATTTAGTTTCCCATACTAATCCATTTCTTTACTGGTTTATACATTTTCTCTTCAGGTTTTCAAGTTTTTCAAGTTATTCAAGATTTCATTCAGAGGACATCGCTGGACGACGAGGGATGTGTGCGTTCATATCTAAGTAGCTACAAGTAGTCATAAGATAGATTCCTAGGTTATGATCCATATGTTCGCGTTATCTGTACAAAGGAAGGCTATTCAATTTGGAGCGAATATATCCATCCTATATTCCGTTCGCGATAATCGCGATCGTTCTTAAGCACCGACTAGCCTGCTCGACGCACTCTCGTGTACTCGACAATTCCATGTTCCGTAAGTCATCCCCACTGCTCGTCTCCGACACTAATTTCTGCCACTGTCAGTCTCCTCATGCATCGTTTCTTTGGTAGTCGTCGGGTTGGTGTATCATCTGGTATCAATACGAGGGTTTGTCGGCCCTGCTCGTCCTTGGTACCTTCGTGTGCACGATTTGGAAAAGGGCCTTGTAGTCGGATATTGCATATCCTACCCCTACCGCCAGGCCCCATGGGATGATACCTTAATTGGTTTCTCCCCATGTGGCAGGGGAACTGCTGTGTGACCGGCTGCAAATTGGCTGAAATGGGCCAGGCCCGATCGGGAGGGTGCTGGACATGAAGTTGTCTTGTACACAAGAGCACTCCGCGTATGCTGGTCCGTCTTTTAAATAATCGCGAACTCGTTCGGGCGCGCCGCAATATTTAACTTGCTCGCGTTCGTTCCCTATCTTTATGGAAAATTAATAACATCAGAGACTGTTGAAATGAAATGTCTTTGCGTTACGACAGGAAAGTTTTAGTATACCGACCCGAAACCCTTTTTGTAAGACACGAAATTTAATAAAGTGTCAGTAGCTTCGCTACAATTTCTTTCGCTCCAAGCTAGATTTGGGTATCCCTGCTACAGATAACGCAAGCAGGCTGTGCCATTAGGGCGCATGTCGGGTTTCGATGCGCAGCCACCTCTACGTGGTGAGACCTGGTAGTTGGTATTGTTTTCCAAAGAATAATTTTTGGGAAGCGATACCATGCTAGGAGATACGCACCAAAGTTGTAATATTAGTTGTGAGCTAGTTACGAAATAGTCATTAAATAAAAAGTTTGCAGAGGACAGTGATACGTGCCGTGGAAGTTTTATCGATTGCCTCGGATTTTCCGGCTGCATCGTAATGGAATTTTGAACTGAATTAGGAATGCGTGCCAGTTCTGTGAACAGAACGGTGCTTGAGCCACGTCGAACTCTTTGCGGGAATTTTAACCGGCCGAAACAATAATGGTAATGTCGTTTATGAGTAAACGAAAGAAATTTGCAATCGTAATGCGTCTAGTCTAAATAAAACGATCGTGGGAAGACAAAGAAGATTCGTCGGGCGGTATAAATATCCCGATTTTGAGATAGCGTCTTTAGGTCCAGAATAGATCCTTTGTTCTTCGATTCGATATCCGTAAATGCTGTTCCCATATTGTCAAATTTTTGCGAATTTTACATCAACCCTGACAGATTTTTGCGAATATTGTTTCTGCATTGCTAAATCTACGCAAATTTTGATTCAATGTTATTTGATTTTCGCGATTATTGCTTCGACATTGCTAAGTCTTCGCAAATAGTGTCCTGAATTTATTTATAAAATTTTCCCGAGTGTTTACGATGACATACGCTAAAGAACTCTTAAGGGGATACTAATTTAAAAAATACCAGTGGTTGATGTCACTCTCAGACATATCGAAATTTGCAAATAATTAATTAACTAACAAAATTTTAAATCACGGAAAATTCGTCTAAATATGTTTTCCCGAAGGCTCATCCGAAACACAGGAATCCCAGATAGCAAATGACGTGAGTAATTACGCGGAACGACATTCAAGCGGTTTTCCGTATGTTCGTGACGATTTTGTTACGGTGAGATAATCAACTCAGCCGCTTTATACCGGTTTCTATTAAACTCCGTCGAAACGTCGATGGAACAAGCATTATTTATGCAATTATTCGCGAGTTTATACAGACTCGCCAATAAGAGGGTCACAGCCTGGTCTCCCAAGCGTCTGCGTGGACTAAACTAATTATATACTTATCGTTAACTGCGCAGCCCCCGAACGTGCGACGTCTCCGTATCGCAAACATACCCGGCATAATTATTCATGGTCTTTCGCGTTAATCTTCGTCCAATGATCATCTCTTCGATATCAACAGCCCCCACGTGTCAAAGGTAAGTTAAACTAAAATGGATTTCGGTGTAATCTCGTGGAACCAAGGTGGCTGGGTTGGCAGCTACGCGGCCAGTTGTGCGCATAACTCGCAACATTCCTAGAGCAGGTAGCTCGAGAGGAAATAACGTTTAAGACCTGATAAACTGAAATTTAATCAGCGTTAATCGTTAAATACGCGTATACTTAGCGTAAATAAAAGCACTATTTTTTATCTTCTATCTCACACTTTCGCCATTTTTAATGACATTCCTCTGCATAAATTCTTACGCGTAATAATGGCCAAATGTCGAGCCAAGAGTTTCCCAATGAACCGTGCATTGAATTATTAAATTTCTCGTGTCTCCCATTTTTGGAAAAATTATTAGATTAGAACCGCTAGGAATTCATTAAAGTATTCTTCGAGACAGGGAGATTTTTGCGAATATTATATTACGAATTCACTTAATTTTGTTTTATCCGAAGCGAAAATTGATGTCCTGGTTAGAACGCGCTTTAAGTATGTCAAGTTGAAAATTTAAATATACAAAGGTTACTAATCAATGCGAGAAGCTGTGAACGGTATGAAAATTAATGAGAAAGGGCTACTTTTGACTTAACATTTTGACGTCATCAAATTTTCAGTTAATTCACTTTGCAATCTAGTGTAACATTAGTGTCAAGGTATTAAAAATAATTATCGCAGATTTTAACAAGATCTATGCAAATATTAACTTCTAAAGAATATACGATATTCCTTACATCAACGAGAAAAATAAATTTAGCAATTTCATCAATAACATGATAATGTAATAAACTTCTCAAAATACATAAAAATATAAATTTCCAAGAATTCTAAGTTAAAATACTCGCAGAAAAAGTATCCGAAACTGAATAAAAGCTAAACGGTCTATCAGTTTGATATATCAATCCTCTCTTACCCTAATTGTGAGAAAAAGGTACTCGGCTGCCATTAACGACTTTCGACATCCCTCAACCACGGGGCAGTACCCAACCCTACTTTTCTATCATACCAAACACGACAGAAGGCTGTTGCATAGGCCACTGTATATTTACCGAAACCGACATCATAAATCTTACGAACATCCTCATCGAACCACCTAGCACGAAACGCAAACCAGATCGTCTACTACAGTGGCACAAAGCAGAGCCATTAATTACACTGCACTGCTTGTGCACCTCTGAACAACAACCCAATTAGTCCCGGAAAAACACTACGAAACGTCGGACGACATGATCCAATCGCTTCCAACTTTGAGTAATTATTCCATGACCTTAGTTGACAAGTTAACTCTTTGCGGTCCAAGTCGCACTATCACATAGTCAAGAACTTATTAAGAAGCTCTACATAACTATTTGTCCTATACCCTCTTACCTAGTAACGTACACTTATAACTAGTAACCACTTGTCACAATTTTTCTCCGCAAATCACACAAATTCTGCAGTGACAACATTACAGCCTTACCTAGAAAATGCCAAAAGGTGATCAACAAAAACAGTGTATAAACTTCTGCAGAGATGCAAAGAAAATTTGTTTCACTCCTCTTTCGCCATTGAAAGCCGAAAAACTTTTTCCCCGATCCAAAATTTTGGAAAATTAAATTGAAAGAAAACGAGCTACGCTTTATGAATGAGACTCATGTAGGATAGTACGAGTTCTACTTGACAGTAGACTGCGGAGAGTTAAAAGTTTGCTCAGATTCAGGGATGAAGGTGCTCACAGGGAATCGTTACAGCTTGAGAGGAAACAGGTTACCTTAGGGAAA
>NW_016909550.1:657222-664101 GCF_001483705.2 Eufriesea mexicana | reverse complement strand
AGTGAAGAGAGTAAATACAGTGCATCGCGGGGAACCTATTTATTTCTATAGCTGTGTGGAGAAAATTTTCGAACAGAAATCTCTGTGTGCAGGATCGTTGAACGTTGGAGAGCAAATAGAACAGGCTAGAGAGAAACGACTTACTTCCATGACCGTGAAGGGGAAATTTTTAACAGGAGATTTCTTTATAGATGTTCACTCGACGTAGAAAAGTGCAAGAGGGTACTGTGAGAGTTGTACCTCGCTGAAATGTACGATATTGGAGGTTTTAAGACGACGGATTCCTTCTCCCCAGTTATTTCATGATACTGTGCCCTTCGTGTTTTGACTTAAAGCGATTTCATTGAAACAAAGAAACAAGGAGACAAAGAATGGCTAAGGGTGATCATGTGTATGAATTGGTCAACTATTTAGTCGCACAGATAACCAATTCTTTGATTCAATATTTCATTCATTTAATTAAACATGTATGTAGAATGGATCAAGTAACCAGGGACTTTCCGACTAAAGGATTATTTCGATTAACCATGTTCACCTGGGCATGAGTGACGTCTTGATATTATGAAAATGGGATAGGTATAGCTCTGAGTGTATGTGAAGAGTGTTTGGAACATTGTGTAGAAAGTCATGGCTCTTGCATGTCATGGTTGTTATACAGAAGGTCAATGTATGGCTCTGAGAGAATGTGAAGAGCGTTTGGGACATTGCATAGAATGGCACGTGCAAGAGGATCGGCTGGAAGGACTACCTATGGCAGAGGTATGGACCTATGGCGAAGTTCAGGTTTGTTCATAGGAATTTAGAGTGAATGGCATCATGTGGGAAAATGATTGACTGAGGAATTTTAAGTAAACGCCAGAAAACGAATCGAGTTAGAAAGATCCACAATTAGAATGACAGGGAATGAATGCGTGAGAGTATACATAGGGTGCGAGAGAAATGTGCATGAGGGTAGTTTCTGTGCGAGAATACTGAGAGCAGAGAATCAGTCCAGTAAGAGTCCTGAGAATGACAGAGTTTAGCTAAATAAAACTGTTATTGTCACAAAAGAATCGTCATTACTTCTCGAACCTCGAATATTTCACACACGTGGGACTCAGTTAAGGATAATCCCAACGATGCAGGGCTGAATTGCCTTGTCATTGGTTCAGATCAAAGCGACCAGAGGGTGAGACTCGTTGACTGTTTCTCTGCAGTTGGACAACAGATCGGTCTGAAGTCTGTCAAGTGTAGGAGGTCTCGGTAATCGCATACGCGTACCGACATTAACACTTTGACTGCGACGGAAGTATTTTAATTATCCAAAGCATATAATAGCAAAGAAATAATAAATTGGTAATATAATACAATACTCCTATCCAATGGATTATTCATCTTATTCGCGGTCACGGGTGACCACCGGTGGCGACATGGTAACGATTGACAGTCGAGCAAGTGTCAATTTTCATTCAATTTTCACAATTTTAAGCAGTTTAATCGCTCCGATCACCAAAGACCAACCTGGCATCATAGGAGAAGCCATGGCCAGTCATATATGACCAAGTGGCAGTCAAAGTGTCAACGATTCCTTTGCTTGCCTTTGTTGGACCAGGCTAAAGGACTTGCTGTGCCAGGCAGAGTGGAAGAAAATACGGAAGAATCGTCTCACCTGTGTTGGCGTGTACGGAGAACTTTTTCCGGGAAATCCTCGTGCAGCGAAAGTGGTAGAGAGAAGCAGGGTGCGTTCCGTGGCGATTGCGCCCTTCCCCTCCATACTAGCTTAATCGCCGGGCGAAGCGCCCACTTCGTTGACAGCTACGTCATGCTCCCTCTCTCCTCTCGACCATGGGATTCCGGGAAGGCTGTGGCCGTGCATGGGAATCTTAACTCGATTGCGCAAGCCGTGACCGACCTCAGCCATTCGTCGTTACCGCTGGCATGATTCGGCCCTCGCTGATTTGAAATCACGTTTCACGATGGTGAAATCATAGTCAGCGATCGGATAGGGTAAAGGGGTGGTTCGCTGGGCGTAGAGAGTCTCTCGTGATGCCCGGGCACGAAGACGGTGTGCCGTTCTTGGCTAGGAACGAGTAAACCGGAATTGGGTTGCAGGCTGGATCGGAATAACAGATGACTCTAGGTGTACTATAGGAGGGTGGGTTTAATAGACGTGATAGCGCCCGAGGAAGTTCGAAATATTTCGAGATGGTTGATGCTAGTGGGGAAAGTTCGAAACACCGGGAATATTAATGCGCTCGGGGAAATTTGCATGAGTAAAAGTAAGAAAGTGCCTGCTCCGCTGTGCGTATATGACGGATAGTTGCATAACATTTTCGATTAAGACTTTAACCTAATCGCAGTAATACCGTGTTTCAAGCGATCTTGTGAGAGCTACCGCAACGGTTATTATGCCCTAGGGATATGACTTTCACCGTGCAAATATCTTCGACGAAGGTTGTATTATTCTACTGTATTGTATTTAACATTAATTCCAAAGGGAAAAATTTATTTCGCAACCCTGAGAGATTATTTCGTGCCTTTCCTTACAATCGAACTTTCATCGTGTACATAAGTATATAATTAATTATTAACATCATAGGGTAAGAGGAACAAAGTTTATTTCTGACGTGAATATTGAATACCAAGGTGTACCTCGATGTTAAAATTTTTAAAAATTTTCTAAGGAATGTTAATTTTAATTCGACCTATTAACAATTAAGTTGTCTAAAAATAGGACTCTATGGCTCGGTTAGAAGGTATCCTTGGGATAATTGAATGAGTGTCAACGCGATTTACGTTCGCCTAATTCGAGGCATGGCAGTGTTGGTTCGTACAATGTTCAAAGTAGCGAAAGATAAGTGCATACGACTGTGTTACCCTTCTTTTAAGTGCCTGTTTGAAAAGACAGTAGAATAAGGTAAACGAGATGGGAAGCGACAGCGTAATTAAGTCTCGGGTTTAGGTAATTAAGAACCTAATTGCTATATCGTTGTTAACATTAAGGCGCCAATCTAAAGGTACACAGTCGAATAAAAATGTAATTAAGGACAGATGTGACAGTAATATATCATTCGACCACACTGAGCATTTGCATCTCCGTTCGAATTATTCGGATTCCTGGAATTATTCACTACGCTCCGTCTTCATAGAAGCTAGGAAGGCATTCGATGGACGTTTCATGGAAGACACATATTTTGCGAAGGTACGCCACGCGGGACCAAGCATCCTCGTGAAGACGTAAAGATAAAAATGAAAATTATTCCAGTGTAATGCGATTCGAAATTCGACCAGATTCTTGACATTTAATTGAAATTTAAATTATCTAATAGAAGGAAATTTAACGGATTACTCTATTTGTTAATTTGCAGAAAAATAAATGTCCAGTGACTTCTATCTTGCTTACAGAATATTTCAATAACTCGATCCCCTTGTTTCCTTGTATCTTCTAAAATTTCGAATTTGCATTTCCTACTGAAAGTTAAATTGCAGATGAAACAGAAATCCTTCAAGAATTTATACTTCGTTTACAAAATCGCCAAATAATTTTTGGCTCAAGTAGAGAAGGTCTTCAGTATCTTGAAAATTTTTCAGTTTCAAAAAAGACTGATCTCCCTTTCATTTTTAAATCGTTGAGTCACCTATCTTAAGTTACCCATAGTGATTACTTTAACGGGATCAAGTCAGATCTGGGATAAAAAAAGAAATAACTACAAAGACGATACGCTATATTTAAAATTGACAAATGATATTGATGGAAACTCGTTTTGAGAAGATGATATACGATAAAAAGGAATACAATTGTTAGGAAAACAGATTTGCATAAATTATTGAAATATGTATACAATTATACATGCTGCTAGCTGAAGGAAACCAGGTCAGATTTTAAATAAAATAGAAATGAATCGAAAGACGATACTCTATATCGAATATTGTCATATGATATCGTTAAAGACTTGCTTTGAGAAGATGATATCAGACAAAAAGAAATCCAATAGTGAGGAAAACTGATTTGCATAAATTAATGTGAGATATATACAATTATACATGCCATTTTCTTAAGGAAACCAAGTCTGATTTGAATAAAAAAAGCGATAACCCAGAGAAAGATAGTTCACAATTAAAATCCTCAAATGATATCGTTGAAAACTCGCTTTCAAAAGGTGATATTAGGCAAAAAGGAACTCAATCGTGTGGAAAACTAATTTCCATAAATTATTGTGAGATGTGTACAATTATACATTCCATTATCTTAAGGAAACCAAGTCAGATTTGAAATAAAATAGAGATAACTCAGAAGAAGATACTTTATAATTAAAATTCCAAAATAATGAAAACTCGCGTGGTCGATGTAATACACTCAAAATTTACGCATTTTCGTGAATTATTGTAGGTACCTTATCAAAAACATCCATTTGTCTGGAAATTACTTCGCGCTTGCACTTCTCGCATTGGATACTGTACTTGGAAAAGTCTCTAAATGATATAAACAAGAGACGGCAATCATCATATATCGATAGCGAAGAGCGACACTGGAATATTCAGACCAAGAATAGGCGACTCCTCAATGACGTGAATGATTCAGGAAATGGAGAACGCTGGTGGGAGTTCTACTTTGGATTGGGTATAATGGATTAGGACCTATTCCTGTCATAAAATTTCTTGAATTTATAGTCACGGATTGTAAAAGTGTTCTATATTTGAGAGATTCCTCAGTTTTTATCATAGGTGATTTGTCAATGACGTGAATGATTCAGGAAATGGAGAACTTTGGTTGGAATTCTACTTTGGGTTGGGTCTGGTAGATTACGACCCATTCCTGCCATAGTGTTTCTCAAATTTCTAGTCACTGGTTATACGAGTGCTGAATAATATTCGTGAGATTTTAAAGCTTTTCGGAATTCCCTATATGTAATTTTATAGAATTTCATAAAGGAGACCAGTTGAGGACTATATACCTTGGCGATATAGTAGATCGGCTATTAGAATAGCTATGCTTGGGTGGGGATGAAAGATGTTTGTGTAGGCTGTTAGGCAAATAGGTTAACTAGATGCACCTAACGAAGAAGGGTTATCGCAAATATGGGGAGTTGTATGGGACGTCAAGCAAAAGGAATGAAGTGTGAAATTCTTAAAGTATCTCTTAGAGTATCTCCAAATTCAGAGCTGACAGTAATTATTAAAGTTACATTAATTCCAATAAATCGTTATTTATGGCATAACAAATTAATTTCTTACAATTTTTGTCTACCTGAAGCATTTTCAGCTTCATAGAAACGAGGCTTCCGAGGATCTCAATCGTTAATGTAAACAATTAATTACCTTCTACGTGTCTCATGTACATAAGCAATATGGTGCCTTCTATATTATACTATTTTAAGGTTATTCCTAACGATGATTAATGCGCGTTAGTGTGCCGGGGAACAAAGAGTGCCGGAGGCTATGGGTTTCCCTTGAGGAAAGAATGAAATACAATTATTGTCTAAGGAGCTTAGGAAATTCTGATTCACCCACTGATAAATATTCCTATGGAAGGTCCTTTTGTTATTCTATAGCCATTGTTAAGTTGATTGCATGTTATCCAGTGAACGTATGACTTTGCCTGATTAATAACCGTACATATTCGATATGATCTTCCTGATCTTAACGTTGTTTGTGTCACAGTAAATCAAGAAGTAACGGATCTTGAAGATACTTTTTGCACGTAAAAGAATAACAGATAGTCAAGCTCATAGACTGAAATATTAAATTAATTTCGACATTTTATACCTTATATTATGAAATTTAAGATAATATTAGTTACAATTTATGAACGACCAATTGAAATCAATACATTTCGCTTAATACCTCTGAACCTGTCATATACATCGCGTCATAGGTAACATGCGGGAGTATTATATTAAAGTACCTCATCAAATACCCTACGATATGAGTCGCCAGTTAGACTTATTAGAGACCTGCTTGCGAACTGCAAAATTCACGTCGAATTCGTCTATTACGAGCAAATATCAAACGCGACGCAAGCTTAAGTTACTAACAAGCAGATACAAGGGCATCAAAGACAAGATTCTGGTGCTAATAGAAGCAGCTTAACATATATCATTAAACATCGGCCAAACGTTCTTGCACCAGAGAGATACAGTGCAACTTAGCGCTTAAAAGAGATGCAGAGTGATCGTCCATCTCACAGTTCCCGGGAAAATCGTTTACCTCGTGACCTGGCAACTTAGGTTAGTCCTACGCCGCCTTTTAAGCTTGAAAGAAATGAGATTAACCGTGATCGCAAGTAAACTTGGCGTTGGGCGACGAAACCAGAAATGAAGATCATCTTGGATTGCAGAGCACAGCCGAGCGATGAATGTCAACGCCAGCACAGCAGAGAACAGCCGTGCGTTGCAGATGGCAGCAGAGCAAAGTAGAGAACAGCAGGGAACGGAATATCACAGCCCGCACTGCAGCAAATAGCAGAACACTGTAGAGCATATTACAGCGCCGATTGTCATCGGCTGCACTGCAAGCAACATCTCAGCGCAGCATATTGCAAGAGAGCAAAACAGAGCTGCGACAATTTCCGCCAGTACAGCAGACAACAGTAGAGCCCTACAGGACAGAGCAGAACGCCGAAAATCACAGCCAGCAGGGTATCGGACAGTAGAGAACAAATTATAACACCGAATATAACCGCCAGCACAGTGATGAACATGTGCGAGCTGCAGAATGCGGTAGAGCACAGCAGGTCACCCGAAGATTATCGACAGCACAGTACAGAGCAGCTCATAGAGTGGGGCAGAATAGCACTGCTTGGGGAAAAATCTTACCGAATAGCATCGCCACCATAGTAGCGAAGAGCAGAGCGAAACAGAGCGAAGCAGAGCGAAGCAGAGTAGAGCAGAACGTCGTGTA
>NW_016909550.1:614126-657060 GCF_001483705.2 Eufriesea mexicana | reverse complement strand
TGAATGGCTGGATTAGCATTGTCTAGGACAGCACAGCACCGATTGGCGCTAACACCTCATTTGATCACAGTAGAGCGTAGCAGGGCGTATCAGGGCACAGCAGCGCACAGCAGCACACAGCAGAGCGACGAGCAGCACTGAGAAGCATATATTAGCACTGCATAGGTCAGCATCCCACTAAATAGAAGCACCACCACAGCATAGCACGTAAGAGCACTGTCGAGCCCAGTAGTGCACTGAATAGCATGGAAGAGCAACGATAAACATATCTTTGGACACCAGAGATGCGTAAAACGTCCACACTACAACATACCATACCAGAGAGCGGCAGAGCGTAGCAGTGCACAGCAAAGCAATGAAGAGAGCCGAGTAGGAGCAACTAGCATAGATTAGCACTGTTTAGTACGGCAACGCCACGCATGTCAACGCCACCACAGCAAAGAACAGCAGATCACACAAGAGCGCAGCAGTCAGCAGCAGGGGGCAGTACATCAAGGCAGAAGGCAGCGGAGCACGGCAGATAACAGAATAGTACCCAATAGATTCTGCTTACGGCAGAAAAACGTCGAATAGCATTCGCCATCGTAGCGAAGCACAGTTGGGCACAGCAGAGCGCAGCAGAGTACAGTGGAGCGCGCGACAGCTGAGAATATCACACATTAGGACTGCTTAGGATGTCACCTGACATAATAGCACCGCTACCACCGCAGAAAGCGGCATAGTGCATCAGAGCGCACTAGACCGCAGTAGAGCACAGTAAAACGCCGATAATCATCGAATAGCTCAGATTAGCACGCCTTAGGGAAGCAACGCACCCCATAGCACCACCTCAGTAGTACAGCATAGAGGAGTGGTACGCAGCTTTGCAGAGCAGAGCACAGCGCAGCACAGAGCAGCAAGGCCGTGCAGACCACAGAAGGGCACCGAATTGCACCGAATAATACGGATTAGATTGGCCTAAGGCAGCAAGTGACCGAATAGCATCGCGGCCATAGCAGAGAACAGCCGAGAAGGAACGCAGCACAGCATAGTAGAATACAGCAGAGCACAGCAGAGCACCGAATAGCACTGAGGAGTACAAAGTAGTGCAGCTCTGGACAGCATCACACCGAATAGCAGCGCCTCCACAGCAGAGCACAACAAGGGACTGCTGAACACAGCAGGGCATAGCCGAGTGCCGCTGAGAACAGCAGAGTACAGAAGAGAGCCGAACGGTAGCGAATAGCACAGATTAACACTGCATACAGCAGCATAGCACTGCATACGACAGCATAGCACCGAATGGCTATTAAACTATTTCTCGTTCTACGGCACGCTCCCGTGCTTTGCTGCGCTCAGCTGCTCGCTGCTGTGCTTAGCTGTGGTGGAGATGCTACACAGATCTTGATGTCAAGAGCATGCTGTACTAACATGTGCATTTTAGATTTATATGGTCCTCTACTTTGATTTGCTGTGTTCTGTGGTAATCTGCAGTGATCCGTCGCACTCTACTGCGCTCAGATGTGGTCGGAGTTATTAGATGCGGCGGTGCTCTCAACAGAGCTAATCTCTGCTACTCGCTGCTATTCGGTACTCTGCTGTAATGTGCTGTGCTGGCAGTGCGATTCCGTGCGGAGCTGTACTTAACGGCACTCATTCGTATTATTCGCTGGTATTCGGCGCTCTATTGAACTCTGCTGCGCTGTGCTGTGGTGTCGGCGCTACTCGGTCCGGTGTCTGCCTGAGCAGCGCTAAAATGTGCTTTTCGATGCTATTCGGTGTTCTGCAGTGCCCTGCTGCGATCTGTTTTTGTATCTTTGTCGGGTAGCGTGTGTATGCGTTATTTCCATTGGTATGACACTGTTGCAGTGTACTTGTATTTACAGTCAAGTTTGCGTCGTTAGGTCCAGCGGATGTTTTTTTCAGCCTCTTGTCGATATTCGGCGTGTATAAGGAATAATATAAAGGATTTGGATGGTTTGCTGTTCTTGATTTATATTTGGTGGATATTCGCTGTATTTCTTCCTTTACAGGTGGGATTTGATGGTGCTTGCGTAAATCTTCATTTTTGATGTACCATGGTGTGTCCACTATTTTTCGAAGAATAATTGATTGTATAACTTTTCGCTGCAGTGCCCCATAGCTGAATTCCATGTGTCCAAACGGGATTCATTGTGGTATTGTAGATTAATAGCTTGTTTTCTCTTATTAGTTCCGAGCGCCGATTGGTTGGCCAGTACATTTTCTTCCTTATGATTCTGATTTACTGTATTTCCTTATGAGTGCGTTGTCTTCAGGTTAGCATCAAGTCTAGGCGGAGTGCTAGGTAATTCATCACTTTAGTTTGTGGTTCAACATTTGTGTGCAGTGTGATGTTTGGTACATTACCTTTTCCGTTCGTAAAAGTGATGTGAGTACACTTATTACGGTTTACCTTTTTTTTCGTTAGCCTAGCCATTTTTCTATTAGTTCTATGTGATTTTGTAATACTTTACTGCCTCCTGAGAGATTTCGTGTACTGCTAGCATACTTGTGTCATCTGCAAATTTACATGTTATGCTGCTTGATATTGCAGGAATATCTACCGTATAAAGGGCGAAGAGTATAAAGGCCTAATACAATTTCTTGTGGGGCGCCAGCATTTATTTCGTGTTTGTCTGAGCGTGTACCTTTTACTTTTACACAAAACGCTCTCTTGCTTAGGCAAGATTTTATTAGTTGGTAGATGGAGTGAAGAAAGACCTGCATCATGGATTCAAGTAATCCTGCATGCCAGACCTTGTCGAACGCTTTTTCTATATCTAAAAGCAGACACGCGCAGTATGTTTCATTTTCAAAGGCGGTATACATTTGGATGATTATTTCATGGGCCTGTCCTATTGTACCATGTTTTCCACTAAAGCCGGATAAGTGATCTGGAATTAGATGTTTGCTGCTGATTGTTTCCTTGATCCTGGTTAGGAGTATTCTCTCCAACATTTTAGAAGGTAAGTGTAACAGGGAAACGGGTCTATACGGAGATGGTTCGTGCATGTTTTTATTTGGTTTCGGTAGCATTATTATCTTGACAAGCTTCGATGTAATTGGAAAGTAATGTAATCTGAAAATGTAATTCATTATTATTGTGTTGAATCTGATAGCCTTAATTTGGAGTTACTTGATTACTTTAATTCTTGCAATTAATCTTTGTATTTCGTTTATTGTATTTTTGCGCAAAGTATTGTAATTTTTCTCTCCGCCAGAGTGACGATTTATTGTCAATATTTCAGATGACGTGTCGCTTGGTTGGAAGGTTTGATGGAAATATTGTGCGAATGTGGCTGCTTGTTCTAAGTATGTCTTTGCCCAAGATACACCTGGTTTTGTTAATGCAGGTATTGGTACTATTTGTCTGTTCAGTCCTTTTGTCACTTTCCATAACGAGTAATTTCCATCCTCGCTGGGAGTCAGTTTAGAAAAATGTTTGTCATATACTTTGCTTCTATGTTCCTGCATGATCTGTTTGAGTTTTCTGCTGAGTACATTTAGTTGTCGTCTTGCTTTCGGTGTTTCACGTTTTTACCATTTTGCTTTTACTGACCTTTACTATTTTTTCTTTTGAAATACTTGATCGGAATATTGTGGACCAATACCTTTCCTACTTTTGGCAGCGGTGGATGATCGTTGGTTTATTCTTCTCAGGTAGACTTCATCATATTCAATGGCTTTTGCATAGATTAACAATGCTTAGGAATGCACTGCAACAAATAGCACAACCACAGCAGCAGTGATCAACAGAGAATAGAAGAGCATACTAGAGAGCCGATGTACAATGCTCTGCTGTGCACGGCTCCTCTCGGTTGCACTCTGCAGCGCTGTGTTACGATGGATATACTATTTGCACTTGTGCTGCCGAAAACAGTGCTAATCTCTGCTATACGGTGTTTTATCGCGCTCTGCTGTGCTCTGCTGTGCTCTGCTGTGTTATACTACTCTCCGCTGTGCGTGGATTCTCTTTGCCGGACTGGCAGCGTCATTGGACGCTATGCTGCTCTCAGCAGATTTATGTTGTTCTCTGCCCTGCATGCGGTGATACTCAACGCTCGGCTGTTCTCTGCTGTGCTGGCGGCAATTTTCGCCTCTCGGCTGGGCTGGATATGGCTCTCGAAGCTTTGCTGTGCTCTTTAATGCTCTGCTGTTGACTGCTGTGCTGGCGAAGGTGTTCGATGTTTTGCCGTTTCAAGCTGCAATTCGCTGCGAGGAGGTGCACTTTGCAACACTGGCATTGTTATTCGACACTCTGCAGTGCTCTGCTGTTGTATTCGCCACTACACGTAGCAGTTCTATGGTCTGCTGTGGCGGTGACACTTGTCGGAGCGCTGCTGTACTAACCTGTGGAAATCATTTCTACTAGGAGCATTTCGTCTATGTACTTTGCTTTGCTGCGCTCTGCTTCGCTCTGTTGCGCATAGCTGAGCTCTGCCATGGCAGTAGTGCCGTATGCGGTGCGATCATAAGCAGTGCTATTCTGTGCTATTCAATGCTATTAGTCTCTCTGCTGTATTGTGATGCTCTGTACTGCCTTGTGCAGCTGTGGCGTGTTGCAACTATGCCCTGTTTTGGTAGGCTACACTCTGCTGTGCTGAGCTGTGCTCCAGTAGGGTGGCGGTGCTATTCGCTGCGTAGAACATCAGGGCGTAGCAGAAATCAGCAGCAGACAGTAGAAACACGAATGGCAGCGAATAGCACAGATTAGCATTACTTAGGACAGCACCGCATCTAATATAACCACCACCACAGCTGAGTATATCACAGCGCAGTAGAGCGCAGTGGAGCACAGGGCAGTACAGTGGAGCGCCGAACTGCTCAGAATTAAACATATTAACACTGCCTAGGCCAGAACGGCACTGAATAGCAGATGTGCCACAGCAGAGCAGAGCGCACCGCAGCAGGACCCTACAGTTTACAGTAAATCTGCGAATACCACCGAATAACGCAGATTAGCACAGCTTAGGGAATTACGTCACCAATACCACCGGCACCACGGCTAATGACTGCAGAGCGCAGCAGGCAACACAAGTGCGCCGAACAGCTGCGTATAGGATGAAGTACCTCTGCTTCGGACAGTGACGAACCGACTTGCACAGCTACGACAGCGCAGCACAGACGAGAGTAGTAGGGCGCAAAAGAGGGAATCAGAGCAGAGCACAGCAGAACCGAACCGCTCACAGCACAGGGCCGATAGTATCCATTAGCACAGATTAGCGCTGTTCAGGACGGCATCGCACCGAACAGCTACGCTGATACAGCAGGGAGCAACAGAGGGCAGCACAACGCAACAGAGCACAGAAGGGAACAGCAGACAGCAGCACATACCGGCAGAGAGCAGCAGAGCACAGCAGAGTACCGCAGAGATCAGAACTACACTAAAGAGCAACGCCAAATGTCCTGAGCACTGCAGTGTCCAGCAGAGCGCGGCAGAGCTCCGAAAACCTCTGAATAGCACAGGTTGGCCCAGCGTAGATCAGCACCGCACCGAACTTTATGGCCTCCACAGCAAAGCACAACAGAGCGCAGTCGAGCATAGCAAAGCGCAGCGTAGCACAGCATAACGCCGAATACCATCCAATTGTATAGGTGTGCCCTGCTCAGGATAGCGCAGACCTGAATAGCACCGCCAACATAGTTAAGCACAGCACAGCGCAGGATAGCGCAACAAATCACAGCAAAGAAGAGCGGAACGCCGACAAGGATAGAACAGCACAGCATGGCACTGGTTAGGACACCACCGCACCGTGAAGCACCTGCCAACACGTCAGAGCACAGCCAAAGGCAGCAGGATCAGAAGTACAGAGCAGAGATGTGTAGAGGTCCGAATAACACCGAATGGCCCTCATTAGCACTGCTGATAACAGCACCGCCACCACAGCAGAGCGGAGCGCAGTGCAGCGGACAGCAGCGGAATACGATAGAACGTCCAATGCCACCGAATAAAATAGATTAGCACTGCTAGTACTGCACAGAACAGAATACGACCAAAACTATTGCAGAGTGCAGCAGTGCACAGCGGAGCACAGCTGAGCACAGAGGCGCACAGTAGATCACCGAAGAGTAGCGAAGATCACAGGTTACCACCGTTCAGTGCTGCACCGACCCAAGTATCACCGACACGACATATGAGCACAGAAGAACGTAGCAGCGCCCAGCAGAGCATAGTATGGCGCAGAATACAACCGAATACAAGAGAATATGGCTGCTTGGGACAGGATTGGACCGAACAGCACCGCCACCAAGTGAGCGCACTTCAGATCGTAGCAGAGCATAGTAGGGCGCCGTAGGGAGCCCAAGAGCGCAGTAGACTTCTATACATGGCCGAATAGTCCCGAATAGCGCAGATTAGGTCTGCTTTGGACAGCGCAGCACAGAATAGCGCAGTCACAGCAGTAGATCGCAGCAAACCGCTGCAAAGCGCAGCGCTTATGATCACAGCGCACTTGTGCATAGCAGATCGACGAAAGAATTGATTAGCAAGGTTCTGGACAGAAGCGCACCGAATAGATCCTTTGCCACAGCTGACTGTTGCAGCACAGTGCACAGCGCGGAAAACCACAGTAGTGTACAGTAGAGGCACGAATATTACTGAAGAGCACAGACTCTACAGCAGAGCGGAGCGCAGCGCAGCAGGCGACAGCGGTGTAAAGTAACGCGCCGACTGCCATCGAATAGCACAGATTAATACTGGTTACGACAGCACCGCACGGAATAGCACCGCCACAACAGCAGTGAACAGCAGAGGACAGTGGAGCGTAGCAGAGTAGAGAAAAGCACAGAGGGGCGGGGAATAGCTACGATTTGCACTGATTTGCGCAACTGAAGTGAGAACCGATGCGAATATAATCGTCCCCACATTACTGCACAGACGAATAGCGCATATCGCAGTACCACGCTTCAGGGCACAACAGGGTACAGAAGAACGCTGAGTGGCACAGAACAGCACATATTACCACTGCTTGGAATGTCACCTCACCGAACAGCACTGCACAAGTGTAGCAGAGCGCAACCTTTGTGCAGCAGAGTGCGGCAGGGCAAGCCAGAGGATTGAATATCGCCCAGTAGCAGAAAATAGGAATGATTACTGCTTCGTGCTGCACCGCACCGAATAGCCCGCCAATGCAGCAGCGCTGATCGGAACGCGGCAGAGCACAGCGGAACGAATCAGAGCACAGCAGAGAACAGCGGTTCAACGAATAGATCATATTATCAGCGCCATTTACGTAAATGCACCGAATAGCAGCGCCACCCCTGCTGACCGACGCAGCGCGGACCTCAGCGTAGCAAGTATTATGCGCAGTTTCGCGACTTGCCTGCTGGCGACCGCGCCGTACCCTGAACTTAAGCTCTATACCGACTTTTCGAAAAAGATGTTATTGTACTTCCTAGTGTCACCGCTGCAGGAACGCGTGAAGTAGGTGTTAGACACGCGGCTTGGAAGAACCTTGCCCTCACTGTTAAAGGATCATTGGCCAAGTTGGAATTACCCTTGCGAGAAGCAGCTCACTTGGCCGAACCTCGAGGTTTTCTGGCAGCCTGGAGTCTTGTTACCAGCGGTGGCCACGGGAAGACGGAGCTGCCAGCTTATGGTTTGTCCCGGCAAGATAGCGTTTGCCGATGTTCCTGCATCCTCATGGCATCCATCTGCGGATACCACCCGCGGTGAACGTCGCAGGTTTCTAACCCTTGCCGTTGGCTGTGTTCTTTCGGTGTCGGACCTAGAAGTCCATGCTGCTCATCTTCTTCATGAGCCTCTATGGTACTGGTTCCTCCTTAGCAGCTTTTTGTCCTGTTTCCGATAGAAATTGTTTGAACCAAACTTGCGCTTCTTCTTGATCCTCTTCCTTCAGCTTCATCTTCTTCCTTCACCACCGCGAGTTTCCCTTCATTTCCTTTGGTCCTCGCCATTTCTTCCCCTTGGTGGAGAGAACGTCGCGAGCGAATTTCCGGAAGTGACGGAAAGCCTTCCTGGATACTAGTATCCTTTCTACTTCTGACTACCTAAAGCGGTGGCAATCGAGTACCACCTTTATCGTTCACCGTTCTTCACTATAGAATGGGCCCACTTCGATAATGTGTCTCGGTGTTTCCTCTTCTCTTCACGGGCGCAGTTTCATGTTGCTGCGTCCGAAGTACTTCAACTTGCTGCTGAAGTCTCCATGACCGCGCAAAATTCGCGTTACATGGTGGCCGTGGTTAATCCAGGAATGGTTACTGCTTCCTATCAGGCTGTCGAAGTACGCGTACGTATTCCGTCTTTTTATGGTTGCTTGACAACGCTCACCATTGCCGTGAGCACGCCGGACTGATTTCACTTGCAGGCCACTTTTCTTGGCGTTGACCATAGTGAATACAGCCTCACGGGCATCTTCGCTCATTCTAATGTCTGTGACAATGATTCTTGGTGATTTAACCGCCGAGGCTGCCACGGTGCTGCAGGTCATTTTGATCCCTTCGGCGTATGACACCCGGATGTTCGGTAGGGTCTTATTAGCCACAGCGTCGAGACGCTTGGTCGCCTGAATAGCCTTATTCACGGAGCCTGTAAGCGCGGCTTCCGTCATTTGTGTGGCGCGGCACCTCTCTTTAAGCTTCCGGCCATGAAGCTGTTATGAAGCGTGAGCTTCACGACCAGTTTTCCCATTTCCGTGAATTTTCTCGTCATCACGGCGCTCTGGCCCTTGCTAACCTTCTTCTACGGATCGAGGCAGCATGCCATCATGGTTTTACCTACCTCGCCCGCCATTTCGATTATATCGGGGAACGATCGCGAGGAGGACTTACGGGATTCTCCATAATTCGCTTCCCCTTCATTGTTGGTTCCTCCGGATTCTCTGTAGTGGCGCTTGTCCCGCCTCGCTGTTGACCTTCTCTCTCCCGCCTTCTTCGTCTTTCGGCCGGCGGGGTAGGTGGGGCCATTCGTTCTCTGAAGGATCACTGTCGGCTTGTCAGTACATTTGTTTGGGCTCGGCACACATTCTCGTGCCGTTACAACACTTCTGGCGGTCCACCTTTGCATTTTAGATATTACTTTCCCTTCGTATATTTTTAATTTTAATTTTATTCTAAATTTTATTCACTTTTACTTCATTTTGGTTTGTCTTAATATTAATTGTATTTAGTTTTATTTTAAATTTTAAAATTGTGATTTTAATTTTTAAATTTTGGTTTAATTTTAATTTTTTTGTTTGATTTTGATTTTGATTTGATTTGATTTAATTTTAATTTTGATGTTAAAGTTTTGATTTCATCTTGTGATTGGTCGTTCCTGGCCCGGCGGCCAATCAGAAGCCTGAAATCTCCACTGGTTGCAGCCAATCGGAGGCCAATCAGCGTCGGCCATGTACGCCCGAGCGGCGTCCAAGATAGCAGCCAAGAGGGCCGCATGTCAAAGTTATTTTCTTTAATCTCAGATTACTTTTCTTCTAGTTCGCGGTTAGCTGCGATACATAGCTTAAAATGTTCGCACTGCAAGGACACAAAGTTACAAATGGAGGCACTTTCTCCGAAAAACCGCACACTAATGAATCCGAAGTGAAATTCCTGGGCGTGTCAACGACGAGCAGCGGCGACACCCAAACACTTTACTTCTTCTTCCTCACTTGAAAGTCCTTCCAGCGACGCGAGACCCCAGCCCCTGGTTGATCTTCACCACACAATCTCTACTCACTATATCTTTTAACTAAGTCCTTCAATGTTAGCGCCGAAGATTGACTTGAAGCACAGAGTGTCGTATACGCGTCCGAACTGCTCAAAAGCAAGATGGTAACACACCACAGCGTGGCAGAGCGGAGCAGGGTACAGTAAAATTGGCGAATAGTACGGATTGGAACTCCTTGGCACAGCACCGCACCGAATAGCGGCGTCAAAACGGTAGAGTGAATCTCAGCGCCGGAGACAGCAGCAGAGTACGATATAGCGCCCAATACCACCAACCAACACAGATTTGCACTGCTTTACAAGTCACCGCAGTGAATATCACTGCCCAAAATGTAGAGCAGCACACAGCTAAGCAGAATAGCAGCAGCGTACGGTAAAGCGATAAATACCATCGAATATCTCAGGATAGCACTCCTTCAGACATTCCCGCACCGAAAAGCGCCGCTACCCAGAAGAGTGCATCGTAGCGCAGCAGGCCACAGAAGAGTGCAGTAAATGGATGACTACCACCGAAAACAAAATATTAGCACAGCATAGGACAGCACTACACCGAATATAGCCGCCACCACAACAGAGAGCATCCGATCGCAGCAGGAAGCAGAAGAGTGCAGCATACCTAGGCAGAACACAGTAGAGGGCCGGGTAGCACCGAATAGCACATATTAGCGTTGGTGTGTACTCCATGGTACCGAATAGCAGCACCACCACTGCAGGTCACAGCAGGTCACACAAGAGCGCCGAATACTATTGAATAGAACAGATAAGCATTGCTCAGTGAAATAACGCGCCGAATACCAGCGCCACAACATCAGAGCGCAGTAAAGAACAGCAGAGACCAGCACAGCACGACAGAGCACAGCAGAGGACAACAGAGTGAAGTAGATCGTTGAGTAGCAATGAATTGCACAGATACGCACTGGCTGGGACAGCGGATGTGCCAACAGTGTTGCTACCACAGCAGTGCACATCTACGTGCTACAGCAAACTGGACAGAGCTCAGAAGAGCCTCGAATAACGGGATATGGCACAGATTTGTTCTGTTTCGGACAACGACAGACTAATATCGCTACAACAGCGGAGACAGCCGAAAGCAGTGGAGCGCATCAGGGAGCAGCAGAGCAGAGTAGATTAGTGCATCCCAGCACAGTGGAGCGCCAAATATCACCGAGTAGCACAAATCCGCTCTGCCTAGACAGGGCAGAGCGCATGGCACTGCCACTACAGCAAAGCACGGCAGAAAGTTACAGAGTGCAGTAGAGCGCAGCAGAGCACAGAAGAACGTCGAATAGCACGGATCAGCACTGTTCAGGACAGCACTGATTAGCACTGTTCAGGACAGCGCGGCAACGAATAGCACTGTCAACACACCATAGAGCAGCTGAGCACAGCAGAGAAGTAGGGAATAGCAGAGCACAACAGAGCACAGCAGAGCACTGAATGTCACCAACGTGCTCTGCCGTGGGCAACACTGCTCCGAATACCGGCGCCATCGCCTCACAGCAGGGCAGAGAAGAAAAGAAAGCATCTGAGCGCCGCACATCCCAGCAGAGCGTCCAGTCGAATCGAACGGCGCAGAGAAGCTCTGGTTAGTCCAGCATCGTAACGGACCACGGACCTCCATGTACTGATCAGGCGGAAGGAGAGGCGTACGCCTATGTGGCGCGTCCCCGGATTGCGGATATGGGAAACTCGAGGCCCACCGATGTTAAAAATGGGCATCGGTGATGCCAACGATCGTAGCGTAATGCTCTCGCGGACAAAACGCGGTGTGGATGAGTGTGCGAATGCGAGCGCGCATGCGCTGCGGTCGGGGACTCGTGGATATACCCCATAAACTATCCAAGGAGGGATAATAGCCCTCCAACCGGGATGGCGCCGGGATGACAGTACGTGACCTCCATGGGAGTAATAAGGGTGTGCATAAGACCGACATGCATTGCACTCATCGCATGTTCGGCAAAAAGCCCGTGAAACCACATTTCTAACGTGGGAGGACCGCCCTCTGTGCGACCTTCTGGTGCCAATGTGGGGGTTGAAGCGAGGTTTCTGGCCGCAGGAATGGGGGATCGACCAGGCCAGTTGAATTACCGTACGCAGAGCGACGAGGGCAAACAGTCGCGCCGTCTAGCCAGAGGAATAGGGTTAGGCACCGGCTCGGACACGGTGTTGTCCTCAAGATAGGGATAACGTTAAACCTTTTGCTTCAACTATGGTGCTGGCCTATCCCCTAACATCCTTTCTTAGAATCACTTGGTGCCGATAGGGTTGACCGTCGGACAAACCGCTCCTCGGATTCAGTGCCTGTAAATAGGGCTTAAAACAAGCAGGGGAGTGCTCCCACTGCGGCAGTAGTGCCATGATGGCCGAACCGACAAAAAACAATATATTAACACGGAAACAAGGAATTTATGTAAAAAGCGGGAGGCGGAGGCACCGTCGGAGTCGGAGGGGGGGCTGCCAGGGGGGCAGTTCAGTGTCGAGTGCCGCGAATTGCGTGGCGCAGGAGGTACAGGAGGAAGTCCCGCTGACGGGTACCCTCGAAGCGGAGGGCCCCTGCTTCGCGGCGGCTGTCAGTGGGGCAAAATCCAGTGGCCAACAAGAAGACCGAAAGGAAGGCGGTCGAATCCGAGGAGGAATGCGGCCCATTCGCGATCCGGGAAGTTTGGTCTATGAGATCCCTCCCCCGGGTCGATGACCTTGTGGAGGAGTACCGGGCCCTGATTGCCCCGGATCTCGGGGCGGAAATCATGTCAGTGTTGCGGTCGGTGGGTGGGGTCGCGGGCAATAGTAGGAATTCTTCCGGCTCATTCATCTGCAGGTCGCGAATATGCGCATCGAGGCAGGATCCAGGGAGCTGCAGGTGCGGCTCCCGGCCAAAGCCCCGACGGCGTTGGCCGAGGCCAAAGAGCGGGTGCATCCGCAGGCCGCTGAAATAGCCGTCCTGCGGGCCGAGATCGCAAAGGCGTGGGAGCGGGGCAACGACGCCCCTGCTACCGGACCATCACCGGTTGAGGGAACCGCTGCTGGCATTCCAGCGCCAGTCGCGATGATGGAGGAGGATGCTCTCTATAAGAGGATAGGCAACCACCTTGACCGTAAACTGGGGGCCTCCGCGGCCGCTCATCAGATGTCCGGTCCGTCGAGAACGCCGCAGCTGCATAAGGCCGGTCCGCGTGGCGTGGAAGCTCCGGCAGTCACGGCCAAGGTTGCATGTGGCGCGTCCGCTGCGGTTCCGAAGCTTGCCCCGACCCCAGTGCCGATGACGATCGGCAAGGGAGCGGCGACACCGTGGTCGCGCGTTATCGGGCGAAGAGGGAAATGGCAGAGGGCCGCCGTCCCGCGTGAAATAGAGGGGGGCGTGATTCGTGAAGGGGCGCGTCTCGCTGCAAGAGCGAGCACACCGACTCCGCGAGCTTTGACGAAGACATCGGTGTGCGGAGGGGCCAAACCGGGCCCAACCCTGAAACGCACATCGAGGAGGGCAGCCGTTGCCTTAACGGTATCGGTGGGTTTCGAGCTCTCCTACGCCGAGACAATCGCGACCGCGCGATTGAAAATGAACTCCGCGGATTTCGGCGCGGAGAAGCTGCGGCAGGAGGGGCGGAGCGGTTGCGCGTGGCGATCACGCGCGCGTGTGTCGTCTGCATGCTGCGCGTTGGGGCACCACCTATGGGAGGCTGCGTGTATTGGTGTCCGGCGAGATAGCGTAACTGCGCGAGAGGTGCGTGCACGCCCGACGACGGTACACACGGGCGCGAAGGCGGCTATTATCGCCCGGTGGTACTGCGGTTCGCTACCGCGACTACTGGGTCGCGGTCGGCGACATTCGTCGCGAAATGCGGAGGGCCAAGGCTCGGCAATGGGACTAGCTATTCGCCACGCACGAAGCCGATCTGTTGGGGCGCCGTTTCAGAATAGTTTTGAACAAATTGTGCTGTGCGGTCCAATACATGAGGACGAAGAGCACCGCACCATGATCGGATGGCATCCCTGGCAGGACCTGGATTTTGGCTCCGGGTGAGTTGGGCGACGTGATGAGGCTGCTTTTCGGTTGCTGCCTCACGACCGGCTGCTTTCCGGCGTGCTGGAAGAGTGCGTAGGTGGGCCGTATACCTAAACAGGGGAGGATCACAGATTCTCCGAAATCATACCGGCCGATTCTCCTGCTCGACGAGGCGGGCAAGCACTTGGAGGGAGTGCTGGCTGCCCACCTTCGAGAGCATCTGTTGGGAGTGGGACCCGATCAGAGCGACAGTCAGATCGGCTTTCGGAAGGGACGGTCGACGATCGATGCGATTAAGCGCGTTCGAACCCTGTCGGATGCTGCCGTTCACCAGCGTGGGGTGGTGTTGGCCGTGAGTGTCGATATCTTGAACGCATTCAACTCCATGCCACTGGCCGCCATTCGGGAAGCCCTGGAATATCACAGGGTTCCCCGCACATGGGCGCTGTGATCGGGGACTACATATCCGGTCGGAGGATCGAGTACCCCGGTTTTAGGCCATATCTTATGAGATCTCGCGTATGACGCGGTGCTTCGCGTGTCCCTTCCTGCCGGCGTCAGCTGGGGGTTGAATGGGACCGCCGGGCTCGCGGAGCTCAGCGTAGCCTGTGTAGTGCGCGGCATCCGTCGTCTGGGGCTGCGTATCGCCCCCGAGAAGGCCGAGGCCATTTGGTTTTGCCATCGTTCCCGGAATGCGCCGGCCCGGTCACAGGTGCAGGTAGGGGACGCCAGTGTCGAAATACGGGGCCAATTGAAGTATCACGATCTCACTCTCGGCAGCCATTGGCGCTTCGACGGGCACATTGCAGTGCTGGCTTCGCGCCTGGAGGGGGTCACGGCGGCTCTTTGCCGTTTGCTCCCCAGCCTGGGGGACCAGACGAGCGGGTGCGCCGCCTCTATACGGGTGTCATCCGCTCGGCGGCTCTGTACAGGGCTCCGATCTGGGCGTGCGATCTGGCGGCCAGTCTGAGAAACCGGGCGTTTCTTCGGCGGGTCGTACGCAGGATGGCAATCAGGGTGGTGCGCGGTTACCGCACTTTCTCTCACGAGGTGACGACGGTCTTGGCGGTGATCCTGCCGTCTGAACTGAGGGCAGAATCTGGGGAGGGTTCTGGTGTAAGGTGTCCGCCAGAAACCACGATGTAACTGATGATCCCTATAGCTGCAAAGCCGAGTTGCGCAGTGCGGGAGACTTCGGTGAAGTTGTAGGGCCCGAACCGGCAAGTCCACTCATCTCGCCTCCTCGTTGGTGCCCTCGGGATCCAGTGGGTGGTGTCCCATGCGTTCGCGCATGCCACTGGATGCGAAAGAGGGAGTGGCAACGGGCCATGGAGACCTTCGGTTGGATCTCATATCCATGCCAGACCCGAAGTGGCCCAAGAGATATACGCCACATCGGGTATCTCCCCGGGCGTACTCCTAAAGCCGACTAGGCTCATATGCGGGTTGACTTCCTCCGCTGGTTGGACTGGGCTCTTTTCATTGGTGGGATGAGGAATAAATTCGCACCCAACATCTGCCGCTATATCCATAAATGGACCAGGTACGGCAAAGCTGCGCATTGGCGCCGAGAAGCTTACGAAACAATAGTTGCCGTCTGAACTGTTGGCGGAAGGTGAGGCTCTGGCGTATGCACCCCTCCGCCCTTGCGATGGCGGTTCTCCGGCCGATGGGGCTGGCTCGCTTAGGCACCGCGTCCGGCGTTCCGTGGCGGCTGCGCGGTGTGCTCGGGAGTATAGGCCGAGCGGCGGGCTGCGTAGGGTCATCGGAGCGGTGCTTCCAGTGCTGGACGCCTGGATGCGCAGCGTCTGTGGGCATAAGTTCCAGCTGTCGCATGTGCGTACCGGGCACGGGTGCTTCTTGGAGTAGCAGGGTCAGATAGGCCGCGAGGCGTCCACGCAGTGTCACAACTGCGGGCAGGAGCTGGACACGACGCAGCACACGCCGGAAGAATTACACCGAATACCTCTAACGTAGTAGAGCACGACAGAGCGCAGGAGAACGCGGTGGTCGCATGAGAGCTCTCGTGAGCATACCTGAGCGTAGCCGTGCCCACTGGACAGCAGCTGAGCGCAGCAGTGCGCAGTAGAGTACAACAGAGCACAGTAGGTCGCCGAATAGAACCGAAAAACACAAGCTACCACTCTTTAGGATTGCACCGTACTTTATAGCAAAGTCACCGCCGTTGAGCGCAGCCGAGCACAGTGTAGCGCCGAATAGACAGGAATAGCAGAGATTATTACTGCTTGGGACTGCACCGCACCAAATATCATCGCTACTACATTCCAACACAGCGGAGATTCGTAGTGCGTAGCAGAGAGCAGCGCAAAGCGTTAGAGCTCAGCCGTGCACACAAGGAGGCTGCATGGTGTCGAATACCACTGATAAGGCAGCAGAGAGCAGCAGAGCGCCGAATAACATCGAAAAGCACACATTAGCAATGCCAAGGCCAGCACCACACTGAAGAACAGTGGCACAGCCAGCAGAGATTGGCAGATGTAAATACATGGCAATATGGCACTGAGCGACTCCACTATTGCAGCAGAATATAGCGGATCACAGCAGAGTGTAGCAGAGCTGCCATTATCGCGTCCTGCTCAGCAGAGAGACTCAGTGCGCAGCAGATTGCAGCACATCCCAGCAGTACACAATAAAGCATCGAATATCGCCGGCAGCCCAACAGGAAACTGCAATGTGCTGCAGATCCAGCAGAGCACAGCAGAGCACCGCAAAGCACGGTCAGCACGGCAGAGATCGATAGAGCACTGCAGAGAATAGCAGCGCTTTGAGTATCACTGCAATCGCAGCATAGAACTGCAGTGCGCAGCATCTCGAGCTGAGGACTCTGTGATGCCGAATAGCAATGAATATCACGGTTTGACACCGCACTAAATAGGACCGGCACCGCAACAGAGAACAGCAGAGCATTGTAGAGCGCCGATTGGTTCCGAGTAGCACAGGTTAGCACTGCTTAGGACAGTACCGCACCAAATAGCTCCTTCGCTACAAGAGAGTTCAGCAGAGCGCAGAAGAGGTCAGCACAAAACAGCAGAGCGCAGAAGAGGTCAGCACAAAACAGCAGAGCAGAGTATTGCACACAATACCGTCAATGACCTCAAATTCGAACTGCTCATGACAGTACCGAACCATATAATACTGCTATCGTAGCAGAGAACAGCAGCGCGCATCATAGCACAGCAGATTGACGAATAGCACCTAATAGCGCAGCTTAACAATGCTACAGACTGCACCGCTCCGAATAGCACCACCACCACAGCGCTGAGCAGCAGGGCGCAGCCGAACATACCAGAGAACAGTGTGGGGCGCAATACGAGTGTTCTCTGCTGTGTTGGCAGTGATACTCGATGCTCTGATATGCTCTCCTGTGGTCTGCTGCAGTCTGTAGTGAACTGCACTTCTCTGCTCTAGTGAGGGTGCTATTCAGTCTGGTGCTGTCCTGAGAAGTGTTAGTGTGTGACATTCAGTGATACACATCGCTCCTATGGTTTCGCTTTGCTCTACTCTGGTGACAGAGCTTCGCTGCTTCGTGCTGAGGTGAGCAGAGTTGCTTAGATGTGTTCTGCTGCTTTCTTCTGCGTTCTGCTGTGCTTTCATATGGTGGCAGTGTAATGCGGTCCGGTGCTTTCATAAACCATGTTAATATGTGCTGTTCGGTGTTACACGGCGCTTTACTTCCCCTGCTGTGCTCCGCTGTGCTCTACTGAACTCTGCTGTGCTTTGCTCTGACCCGCTGTGATGGCTGTGCCATTCAGTTAGCAGCTTTCCAAACCCGTGATATTCTGATGTATCGGGCGATCTGCTGCACTCAGGTGCTCCCTGCTGCGTCCTGCTACGCGGCGCTACTCTCTACTACGCGGTTCTGCTCTCTGCTGCGGTAACGGTGATGTTCGGGGAGGTAGTGCCAAAGCGGTGCTAATGTGTGCCATTCGCTGCTATTCGGAGCTTCTTTGCGCTCTGCTGTGCTTTTCAGCGCTCTGGCATTCTCTCCCGTGCTATGCTGTGTCGGCGGAACTATACGCCGCAGCGCTAACCTGAGTATTGCTGGTCTGTGCTAATCAGTGCTATACGGAGCTCTAATGTGTTTTGCTGCACTCTGCGGCGCCCAGCTTCGCTCCTCTATGCTCTGACGCGGTGGTGGTGCCATTAGGTACCGTGCAGTCCAAGGTAGTGCCATTATGTGGTATTCTATGCGTTTCGGCGATATACTGTGCTTCGTTGCTCTCGATGCGCGCTGCTGCGCTCTTCAGTGCAGTGCTGTGCCTGCTGCTTTGGCGGTGGTGGTCGGCATAGTGATGTCATAAGCGGAGATAATCTGTGCTATTCGATACCTTTCTATGACCTTCGGTGCTCTGCTGTGCTCAGTTTTGGTCTGCTGCGCACTGTTGTGCTGAGTTATGGTGGCAGTGCGATAAGTTGTGCTTTGTTTTTATGGCAATGCAGGTCGATGCGACGCTGTACTCAGCAGAGCCAATCGATGATTTTCTATGCAACTGGGCGATCTGGTGTGCTCCGCTGCACCGTGATATGAGCTTCTGCGAGGCCTGTGAGATTCGGATCGGAACTCTCCTAAGCAGTGTTAATCTGCGATTCTCGATGCTATTCTGCGTTCTGCTGTGCACATCAGTGCACTGCTGCACTCTTCTGTGCCGATAGTACTTTTCCGTCCGGTGCTGCCTAAGCAGTGCGGATCTGTGCTACTCGGGGCTATTCGCGACACTGCTGTGCTTGGCTGCGACTTCCTGCGTTCTGCTCCCCTCTGTTGTGGTGGTGATGCTATTCGGTGTAGTGCTCCGCTAAACCGTGCTAACCTGTAATATCCGGAGCTACTCGACGCCCTACACTGCTCTGCTGTGCTCTGATGGGGTTTGATGCTTTCTGCGAGGCCATGCTGTGCTCTGGGGTTATAGTTTGTACTGTGCTATGGTTGCGGTGCTATTTTGGGAGGTACTGTCCTAAGCAGAGCTAATATGTGATATACGGTGCTTTTCTGCGCACCGTCGTACTTTGCTGTTCTCTGCTGACCTCTCCTGCCATCTTTTGCATTCCGCCCAAATCTGCTGTTGTGGCGGTTCTATTCGTGGTAGAGCTGCCGAGCGATGTGCTTATTTGTGCATTCGAGTTCTATTCTCCGCTTTGCTGTACTCTGTTGCGCTCTGCTGCCATCTTCCCTTTGGGCGTTGCGATTCGGTACGGCGCTGCCCTACGCAGAGATGATAGGAGTTTCTCCGACCTACTAGGCGCTCTTCTGTGCTAACCAGTCATTTACTGCTCTGTAATACGATGGCCGTGTGAGTAGTTGAGGTGCTATACTAAGCAGTGCTAATCTGTGTTTTTCGGATCCATTCGATGCTCTACTATGTGCTGCTGCGCTGTGCTGTACTATCCTGCGTTGTGCAGCGTACTGTTGTGCTGGCAATGCAAGTGGATGCGGTGTTGCACTAAGCAGTGCTAATCTGTGCTGTTCGATAATTTTGGTCTCTCTGATCTGATGGAGTTACTATTCGGTGCGAGCCTGTCTCATGCACTGCTAATCTATCGTATTCCGCACTACTCGGTGGCTACACGTACGCTAGGCTGTGATTTTCAGTGCTGCCGGTGCTATTCGATACTGAGGTACCCTAGGGTATGCTAATATAGGCTTTCTTGTATTATTCGACGCTTTAGAGTAACCTAATGAGTCCTGCTACGCCTGGCTGCTATATGCTCTGCTCTGCTGTTGCAGCTCCTCTACTTGGTGATGTTCTGTATTAAGCAATGGGAGTCTGTTACTATCTGCGCTAATGGGCGATCTGCTTTGCTCTGTCGCGCTCTGCTGCCCGCTGTTATCTCCTGTTGCTCTCTGCAGTGCTCAGCTGTGATTGCCGCGCTGTTCGGAGTTCTGATGGCTGCGCTGTTTGGAGTTGCGATGCCCTAAGCGGTGCTAATGTGTGCTTTTCGGTAATTGTCGGCGCTCTGTTGTGTTCTACTGCTCTGTCCTGCTCTTGTGCTACCCTCTGCTCAGGCGGCGTTGATATTTGTTGTGGTGCTGTCCAAAGCAGTGCTAATCAGTACCTTTCGATGCTATTCTACGCACTGCTACGCCATACTCCGCTCTGCTGTGCTTAGCTGATGTGGCGGTACTATACGATGCGGCGCTGTTCTAATCAATCCTTATCTCTGTCACACGGTACAATACGACGGAATAGTGTGCTTTGTTCTGCTAAGCTGCTGTATGGTGGGACCTGCTGCGCTGCACTCTGGTGCTTGTGCTCCTCGTTGCTGTGCTGTACTAAGCAGTGCTAATCTGATCATTCCAGTGCTATAGAATGCTCTGCCGTTTTTACATGCGCATTGAATTTGTTCACCATTCGCTGCTGCGATGAAGGTGCTATGCGAATCTGTGTTGCCCAAAGCTGTGATAATCGGTACTATGCAGTACTATGCGATGCTCCCCTGTAACCTGCAGAGGTCTGCAACGCTCTGCTGTGCTCTGCTGTGCTCAGTTCTACTCTGCCACGGTGGGGCAATTAGCATAGGTGCTGATCTATGCAGTGCTAATCAGTGCCGTTCGGGAATAAACTACAATCTATTGCGCGTTGTTGTTGTTGTGACGGTGCTGTGCTAAGCAGTGCTGGTATGTGCAATTCGGTACTATTCGGCACCCTACGGTGCTATTCGTTGCAAGTCTGCCAGAGCTGTGCCAGTCTGTGCAAATAGGTGCGTTGTTGTTCCTAGCTGTGCTAATCGGTCCTTTTCGGCATTATTCGTTGCTCCACCTTCGTCTTCTGAGCTCTGCAGCGCTATACTAAGCCATGCTGTTCTCTGATCTACTCTGCTACGCTAGTGGTGTTAGTCGGTGTGGTATTGCCCTAAGCAGTTCGAATCCATGCCTTTCGCTGCTATTAGGAGATCTGCTGCTCTTTCCGCCACAATGCTGCTATATTCTGTGGTGGCGGTGCTACTCACTGCGGTGCTATGCCATGCCGTGCTAATCCGTTTCAACCTGCGGTGTTCGATGCCTTCTTACGCCCCGTTGTACTCTGCTGTGCGCTGTAATACTCAGATGGGGTGGCAGTGCTATTCTGTGCAGCGCTGCCTGCATTGGTGCTACTCTTTGCTCTTTGATGCTATTCGAACCACTCCTGTTCTCTACTAGTCCATGCTACACTCTGATGTGGTGGCTGTTCTATGCGCTGCGGCGATGTGCTAAACATACCTAATCTGAGCTAATCGGTGCTTTTTGCCAATGTACTGATTTCTTCTGTGCTCTACAGTACTCAACTGAGTACTGACGTGCTCTGGTAAGCACTGCTGAGCTTTGCTGTTGTCTCCAGTTCTCATAGTGCTGCCCTTAACGCTGTTCTTCTGTACTTTTTCCTGCTATTTCGTGCGGTGCTCTGCTCTACTGTTCTGTTTAGGACAACATCGCAGCGAGTAGCAGCGGCAGCACATCATGGAACAGTAGATTACAGGAGAGCGTCGCATAGTACAGTAAAGCATAGTATGGCACAGAATAGTACAGAAAAGCTCAGATCATCTCTGCTCAGGACAGCTGCGCACGGATTATAGTCGTCATCACTGCAGAGCGCAGCAGAGCGCAATAGAACACAGTAGAGGACCTCCAGGCCCCTAGAAGCATAGTTGAGGATTACATAGGTCTGCACTGACCTGAACATTTTCTCTACCACATCAGGGCATACCACAGTAGAGCAGTTCAATGCAGAGCGCCGCAGAGAATGGAAGTGCAGAGAAGAGTGTCGAATTGCACAGAATAGCACAGAATATCCCCGATTATCTCTGCTTTGGACAGGATGACACTGAATAGCGTCGTGACCAGAACATAGCACAGCTGTAAGCAGCGGAGCGCAGCAGAGAGCAGGAGGACACAGCAAATCGCAGCGAGAGCACAGTAAAACGCGGAAGAGCAACGAATAGAGCAGGCTTGCATTGCTTAGGACAGCACCGCCACTGCAGGGGAGCATAGCAGACCACAACAGGACACAGTAGAGCCCATCAAAGTGCAGCAGGAGATAGCAGAGTACAGTATATCATTTCACAGCACCGCATAGCAGAGACCAGCGCTGCTTAGGACAGGACAGCGCAGAATAGCACCGCCACCGTCGGCGATTAGTCCTACTTCGGACTGTACCGCACTGAGTAGCACCACCCCACGGCAGATCAGGGCACCATTAAGCGGAACCGCAGCAGAGTACAGAAAAGCGACGAGCACCACCGAATAGCGCAGATTAGCAGTGATTCGGACAGCACAGCACTTTATAGCACCGCCAGCTCAGAAGGATACAGTAGAGCGTATCAGAGGGCAGCAGAGTGCAGCAGAAAACAGCAGAGTCCCGAGTGGCACCCAATGGCACAAATTAGGGCTGCGTGTACATCAATGCACCGAATATCACAACCACTGCAACAGGGCAAAGCAGAGAAGGGAAGGAGCAGTGTTCGGGCAAAGAGCGAAGCATAGCAGAGAATAGCACAGGTTAGTCCAGCTTAGGAAGTACCTCTTGCCTTCCCTGACCTGTCCTGCAATTCCCGGAATTGCTCTTACATGTCGTCCTGTGCCGTGCCCAGCCCAGCTCTGCCCTGCACAGCCCAGCTTCGCCCTGCACTTACATACCCATCCCTGCCGAGCTCAGTACTGAAGCAAACAAAACCTATCCTACCACAATTTGCCCTGTTCTGTCCTACACCTGCTGCGCTCTGCACGACGACCTCTAGCCCGGCTGCTATGCTTTGCCCTAGTATGTCCTGCCCTGCCCTGATACGACCTGCCCTGTTTGCACTCTCTGCACTGCGGTTCACTAACCTAGTATTCGACGCAGCAGAGCGATGCCGAGTACAGTTGGGCACAGCAGGGCGTAGTAGAGCGCACAATAGCATCGAATACGACACAATGGCATTGCTAAGAACAGCACTGCACGGCGTAGCACAGCAACCACAGCAGAGAAGAGAGCAGCAGAGCACATTAGATACCAGACAGAGGGCAGTATGGCGCAGAATACAAACGTTCTCCGCTGTTTTGGCGGTGATATTCGATGCTCCTCTCTACTCCTCTGTGCGCTGCTGCTGTATTCTGCGCTTTGCCGCGATCTGCTACGATCTGCTATGCGCTGTTCTGCTATGCAGCGCTCTTCTGCTCTCTGCCATGTTCTGCTGCAATGGCGGAGCTGCACTCTACGGTGCTTTCCAAAGCTGTGATAATGTGTGCAACTCGCGGCCATTCGGCGATCCTCTGTGCTCTACTGTGCTCTACTGTGCTGTGACGCGATCTGCTGCGCTCTTGAGTGATCAGCTGTGATCAGTTGTGTTGGCGGTGCTATTGGGTGTGGTGCAATTGTAAGCAGCGCTTACCCGTTATACTTGGATACATTCGTCGCTCTTCTGTAATTGGATGTGGTTCCGCTGCGCTCTTCAGCATCCTGCTGTGCCCCGCATGTGTGGCGGTGCTATTCGGTGCCTTGCCGTCCTAAACTGTGTTCATGTGCGCCATTCGATGACTTTCGATGCTCTGCTGTGCTCTGCGGGATGCTACAGCGCACTAATGTCTTCTCGCGTGCTGCAGCGTTATTTGGTTGTCCTGGCCAATGCCTAACTGCACAATTCAATGTTGTTCGGAGCTCTACAGTGCTGAGCTGCGAACTGTTGCGCTCTGCTGTTTCCAGCTGAGCTCTGCTCTTCTCTGCTGAGCTCTGCTCCTCTCTGCCTTGCTCTGCATCGCTCGGATGTTCTTTACTTGAACCCTGTAATGCTCAGCTTCGATATGATTCGCTGTGCTGCACTGTGCGCCGCTCTCATGTGCTCGATTGTGGTGGCGGTGCTAATTGGTGTGGCGTTTGTCCAAACAAGTGCTGTTTGATGCTATTTGATGCTACTCAGCTGATTAGTGTGCCCTTCTGCGCTTGGCTGTACTCTACCGCACTCGGTTGTTCTCTGCTGTTGCAGTGGTGCTATTAGGTCATTTGCAGTCCGAACCAGTGCCAATCTGTGCCATTCGGTGCTATTCTCCGCTAAGCTGTGCTATCTCATGCTCTCTGCTCTGATCAGCTGTGGTGGATGTGCTACTCTCCGCAGTGCTGTCCTATGCCGTGTTAAACTGCCCTATTCTGCGGTATTCGTCGATTTACTGTACTGTGTTGGTGTTTTCTGCGCCCTCCACCGCTTTCTTGTGTTGCATGGCGCATTAGAGCCCCGCAGGGCGGAGAGGGTCTGAGAGAGCAGGGAATTGCAGGGCAGAGCAGGGCAGACAGGGCAAAGCACAGCAGGGAGGCAACAGCTGACCGAGAAGTTCATAGCAGGGCAGGTCAGAGCAGGGCGAGTAATTGATGGTTAGGTTATATTTGATATAGTGCACATCATGGCAGGGTCGTTATCCTAGGGTAGGTTTGATTCAGTGCCGGGTTCCGCAAGGCATGGCAGGGAGTGACTGTGCAGGATATGCCGGGGTTGGGAAGGTCGTAGCGGTGCAGGTCAGGGCACGGCATAGAAGGGTTTGGAGGTGAGGTTTGGTGAGATTAAACTTGTCCAGTTCTGGCCATGGCTGAGCAGGGCAGGACAGGCAGTGCTAATATATGCTATGCGCTGGTATTCCTCGCCCTTCCGTGCCGAATTGTGCTCTGCTGCTCCCTCAGCTCTCTGCTTTGCTCTGCTGCGGTAGCGGTGATAATCGGTGCTCTGCTCACAACCCCAATCTGTGTTATTCGGTGTCATTCTCACCCTGCTGCACTCTGGTCCGCTTGATTATGATCTTCTGTGCTGACGATGCTGTTCAGTGTGGTGGTATTCATCGCTTTACTACACTGTGCTGTAATCTGCAGCGAAGTAACGTTAAATTGTAAATTTAAAATTGATATTCAACTATTATTTTTAATATTATTTAATTATATGCCTTAATTTAAAGAATTGATTACTTACATCAAATGTACTGCAATTAATAAGTACCTTTAATGACAATTTAATTCCACAAGTAACAACAACTAAATGATTCATAATTCCTTTATGTATTACACATTCAGAATATTAATTAATTAAATTGAATATTATAATAATTAATCCTAGTTTTAATGAAAAGGTAACAATAAACAAACATGAGAATTAATTTGATAAATGTATTTGAAGTACTTGGTACAATAACTAATTATAATTGCTGTCCTAACCGATTACTTAGATTTGAACCAATTTTCATTTATCCTAACCTATACTGAATAATTTCGAGTCGGTTTAATTTAATCTGATTACAATTTTTAAATATTATATTAGCAGAATTTACAATAGTTTATAAATTAAGTTCCACTATTATTATTTTTCCAAGTTTATAAATTTTTATATCTTTATTGCATTTATACATTTAATTCCACATATTTCTACGTCAACTAGAGAATTAATTTTTAATTTATGAATATCATTAACTTTATGATTAACATTAATTATTAGTCTTGTAGAAAATTATAAAGAAACTTTCTATTCACTTAGTGCCATCAAATTCACCTTGATATTTAATAAATTTTACAGTAGTTGTTGAATTAATTAGAAACATTATACGACAAATAATTTGGTCAATTCGATTATGATCAAATTTAATTTCTAGACGTTCAATTTTAACATTATTAAGATTTGTTTGAATAAATTTTTTGATATTACTTGTTTTTAATCTTTCATTCAAAATATTTTAATGGTTTTAGAACGATTTATATCATATCCTTAAGCATACGTATTTTCTATGTTAATACATTTGTATTATTCAGATTATTAAATTAAATAACTATATTAATGAAAAGTTCAGATATTTAATTCTCCATTACGTTAGATATCACTTTAACCTTGTCCTTTACTTATTTCCTTGAGGTCGATCAATTTGATAATTAATTCAGTATAGCATTTTATGTATATGCACATGTGTAATGTTTACACATTATTATATTAATAATATTATGTGTATGAGATGTTATTCGCCAAAGAGTTCATCAAATAGCACAAGCGCGTATTAATAATATAAATTATTTAAAATTTAGACTACATTTAATTATTATATCAGAATTGTTCCTATTTGTTTCATTTTTTTTCATCGTATTTTCATATATATATCACCATCATTTCGAATTTGAATAACTTGACCACAGAACGGAACTTCTATAACGTATAATAATTATAATTCAAATATAAAGGAATTTTTATAATTGAAATTGCATTATTCACTTCAATTATTCTGATTTTTTTAGGATTTACATTATTTATGAAAAATAATTCTTTATTAAATTGTAAAAAATTATTTATTTAATTTTTTCAGTGTTATCGGAAATTATATTTGTGAGGATTGGTTTCCGGTATGTGCGCGAGATGACGTTCAGATTATGAGAATGGGAACAGGTTGACGGTGGAAAGAGAATTAGGTTGGTAGTGTTGCGGAATGAACGGTGTGAGTGCGTGACGTGAAAAGGTATGGGGGGTACAAGCTTATACCAAAGTATCGATATTTGTTAATATTAAAGAACATATATGTATAGATAAATTACATGCGCATATTAATTACAAGCCCACCTAAAATTTATAGCAAAGCGTAGTTGTAGGAAAGGATTGTGAATGATATAAGTTGGCACGTACAAAGGTGAGGTTTTGATGGCAGACACGTGGAGCATAAATGATATGGAAAAATTCGATGATACTATAATTACTTGCTTTGGACGGAAAAAATTGAGGGTATCCTGCAAGCAAAGAAATTATGGAGAATGGTGATAAGTCTGAATGCTCGTAAACAACGGGACGAAGGAAAATCGCAGTATGAAAAAAAATTGAAGGTATGGCACGCATGGGGCCATGACAAGAATGTAGCCAGGATAGTGACAACCAAGACGGTGAGAAAGTCTCACTTAGTGAAGTCTACTCCTGAGAAAAATGTAGACAAACTGTGGCACTTGATTCAAGCGAACATGGCTGCGGATAGAAAAGAAATAAGACTGAAGGCATTGTATGAATTGACATGTATGTGCATAATGAGAGCAGAAATCATTGATGAATTTATCAATAGAGCCACAGAATTAAAATATCAGTGTGGTCAATTAGATAAACATACAAAGGGGTATGAAATTGAAATATACGTCATGCGAGACCTGATGTCAGAGTATGGATAGTATGCAAGAATATTAGAATGCGGGAGAATTAAACCATTGTGAGACATAAGATATGCTTTAAAACAAGAAAAGACAAGAAGGTACAAGGGAAGGGACGACAAAGTAACGAAAGACTTTGCAGGTGTCAGGAAAGTGAGAGAAAATATAAATAGTGATGTGAATTTCTATGAATGTAGAAAAAAGAGACATAAAGCAAGTGATTGTAGTAGCAAATTAGAATGTCAGAATTGTCAGAGATTTGGTCATGAAACATACGATTATAATGAGACAAAAGGACATAGTATACCGCGTGGAAGAGGCTGCAGAGGAATAGGTAACGACAGAAGTGGCAATGCATCTGGACGTGGCAGGCAGGAAGTAACGATGATGACTACCGACGAAGCAATTATGGTTGTACATGACTAAAGGTATGAGATACACAGCAGTTTAGAGGAACATGGAACGTCCAAGAATATTTGAAACAAAATTCGGCTATTGCATTGCAGATCAACAAGTTACATGACCTGTGATGCAACGCTATTTAAAAAAATGGGAGACGAATAACCAATATATCAGGCTGGCTGACAAAGAGAGGAAAAAATTAAAGTCATGGGGCATATGTGAGGATGAAATAAAACAAAAAGGGTGTTGAAAGAGGGGTGAGACTAAAGAATCTGTTACATGTCCCAAACTTAAATGCAAATTTGATATCTGTTTTAAGAATCACAGACTGTGGCTACAATCTCAAATTTGAAGAGCACGGAGCAGATATATATTATTTAAACAATTATTATTATTTAGATTTCTTCATTCCTTTACCTTCTTCATTCCTCTCTATCTCCCAATGCCTTTTGTCATTCCAGGATTGCTGTAGAATTTAAATCACCAGTGAACAGATTAACTCAACGACTACAGTGCCCTGTAGATGGATACACTCAGTACTGTATTGTCCTTTGTCAATATCATAACAGATATATGATCTATCCATTGATCATTCTGGAATTACTATAGAGTGTAAATCGTCAGTGAACAGATTAATACGACAGCAACAGTGCCATGTTGATGGATATACTCAGTATTCTATTGACATATGTCGGCGTCTTACGTGATAATTTCTCTATCTATTGGTTAGTCTACAAGTGCAGAAGAACATGGATTATCAGAGGGCAGATTAATACAATAGCTACAGTATTGCGTAGATAGCTACACAATGTACATTATTGTCATTTGTCAATATTTCTACCGATATTTGATCTATCCATTGATCATTCTAGAATTGCTAGATAGTTTCAATCATCAGTGGACAGATCAATCCAACGGCTAGAGTGCTCTGTTGGTGCATGTCATCAGTACCGTACTGTCAATTGTAAATATCTCTAATCTACAAATTGAGTATTCTAGAATTGCTGCGGAACTTAAGCAATCAGTGAAATAATTAATCCAATGGATGTAGTAATCTATAAATTGCTATACTCAGTGCTGCATTTTCAATTGTCTATGTCCTTAGCGATAATTGATACATTCAGAGATCATTCCAGAATAACAATATAACTTAGGTCACCTTAAAATATGTTGATACAATGGCTGTAGTACTGCATTGATGGCTATACTCAGTACTGTATTGTCAATGGTCTATATTCCCAACTATAAGTGAATTAGACTTTAAGCATTCTAGAATTGCAATAGAATTTAAATCATCAGTGACCAGATTAAACAAACGGCCGCAGTGGACTGTTGGTGGATATACTCAGCAATGTATTGATATGCCTCAATGTCGCCAGATACAATGGCTATATCCATTTATCATTCTACAATTGCAGATGATCTTAGATGATCAGAGAACAGATTAATTCAATGCCTATGGCATTGTGTAGATGGCTACACTCAGTATTGTATTGTCATATGTCAATATCTCTACCGATATTTGACCTATCCATTGATCATTTTAGAATTGCTATGGGGGTTAAACCACCAGAGGATAGATTAACCCGACGGGTGTAGTACCGTTTGGACTGCTTTATTCAGTACTGTAGTTTCAATTTCCATGTCCATAGCGATAACTGATCTATCCATTTATCATTCTCGAATTGCAATATAACACGAATGATCAGAGCTTTGGTTAATACAATTCCTGTAGAAATGTGTTGTTGGTTATACGGAGTAGTGTTCTGTCAACTGTCAATATCTCTAGCTATAACTGATTGATCATTTGATGTTCCTGGAATTGCTATAGAATTCAAATTATCGCTGAATAGTCTAACACAATGGTTATAGTAACGTATAGATGGCTATACACATTAGTGTATTGCCATTGGTCAATACCCCAAACGATAATTGATCTATCCATTGATAATTCCAGAATTGCTGCAGATCGTCAATGAACCGCGAATAGATTAGTCAAAATGATGTATTACTGTACAAATTGCTATACACGGCACAGTAAATTCAATTGTCAATATCCGCAGAGATAATTGATCCATCCACTGATCATTCTAGACTTGCAATATACCATTGATGATCACAGAATGGGTTAGCATAATGGCTGTAGTAATGCGTTGGTGATTATACTCAGTTCTGTATTGTCAATCGTTAATGTCTCCAGCTGTAATTGATTTAACCCTTGACCATTCTAGAATTGGTATAGGATCTATAACATCAGTGAAGAGATTAATCCAACAGCTACAGTGCTCTGTTTGTGTATGTACCAAGTACCGCACTGCCAATTGTATATGCCACCAGCCATAAACATACTAAGCAATGATAATTTTAGAAATGCTGTGTAATTTAAATCATCAGCGAACAGTTTAATCCAACGGCTACAATGCCCTGTTGGTTTATGTACTAAGAACTGAATTGCCAATTGTAACTATCTCTTGCAATAACTGATATATACATTGATCATTATAGAATAACTGTGGAATTTAAATCGTCAGGGAACAAATTAAATCAACGGCTGCAGTACTGTGATCATGGCTGTACTCTATACTGTGTTGTGAATTGCTAATATCTCGGCCGACAGTGGATCACACTTTTGTCATCCTAGAACTGTTATGTAATTGTATCATTAGTGACCAGATTATTTAAAGGGCATCAGTGCTTTGTTGCTGGCTATACTCGGTACTGTATTGACATTCGTCAATGTCTCCAGCGACAATTGGTGTATCCATTGACAATTCTACAATTGCTGAACAACTTAGACGGTCAGCGAACGGAATAATTCAATGGCTATAGTATTCTATTGATGGTTACACTCAGTGGTGTATAGTCATTTGTCAATATCACTACCGATATATGATTTATCCGTCGATCACTCTAGAATTGATATACAGTACAAATCATTAGTGAACAGATTAATCCATCTGCTGCAGTGCTCTGTTCGTGGATGTCCTAAGGACCGCACTGTCAATTGTAAATATCTCCAGCCATAACTGATATATACATTTATTATACTAGAATTGTTGTGGAATTTAAGTCATCGGTGAAAAAATAAGTCCAACGCTGCAGTACTGTGATAATGGCTGTACTCAGTGCCGTGCTGTTAAATGATCAAAGAACGGACTAATCAAATGGCTACTGTAGTCTGTTGATGGCTATACTCACTTCTGTATTGACATATGTCAATGTTGCAGCTAGAATTTCTCTATCCTTTGATCATTCTACAATAGCAGAAGAACGTAGATGATCAGCGAACTGATTACTCCAATGGCTGTAGTATTGTGTAAATGGCCTCACTCGGTACTGTATTGTCATTTGTCAATATCACTACGCATATTTGATCTTTTGATTGATCGTTCTATGGTTGCTATAGAATTTTAATCATCAGTGAACAGATTAATCCTACGGTTACAGTGCTGTGTTGGTGCATGTACTAAGTATGGCACTGACTGCTGTATATATCTCTAGCCATAACTCATCCATACATTGGTAATCCTAGAATAGCTATAGAATTTAAATCATCAGTAGACTGACTAACCGAACGGCTACAGTGGTCTGTTGATGGCTATATTCAGTACTGTATTTACATATTTTAATGGCTGCTGCGACAATTGCTCCATCCATTGATCATTCTACATTTGCTGAAGGACTTAGATGATCAGCATAACGGTTAATCCAATGGCTATAGTACTATGCAGATGGCTATACTCAATGGTTTATCGTCATTTGTCGATACCTCTAGCAATAAATAATCTATCTATTGGTCATTCTATAATTGCTGTAGAACTTGGTTGATCAGCGGATGGACTAATTCAATGAATACAGCACGGTGTAGATGGCTACGTCCAATACATTATTGTCATTTGTCAATACCTCTAGCGATAATTGATCTATCCATTGATCATTGTTGAGTAGTAACATAATTTAGATGATCAGCGTATAGATAATCCAATGGCCGTGGTACTGTTTAGAAAGCTACACTCAGCAATGTATTGACAGATGTCCATATTTGTAGTGATAATTGATCTATCCGTTGATCATTCCATAATTGCAATAAAATATCGATGATCACACGATAGGTTAACACAATGGCTACAGAACTCTGCTTATGGCTATACTCGGTAGTGTATTGTCTATTCTTAGTACCACGAGCGTTAACTGGTATATCCTTTGTCATTCTGGAATTGCTACAGAATTTAAATCATCAGAGAACAGGCTAATCCAGTGGCTACAGTACTTTGTTGATGGCTGTGAAATGTACTGTCCTGTCAATCGTTAATATCTCGTGCGATAATTGATCTGTCTTCTATCATTCTATAATTCCATTAAAATTTACTTCATTAGTAAACAGACTGATCAAACGGCTGACGTACTGTGTTGATGGCTGTACTCAGTAATGTATTATCATTTGTCAATACATCTAGCGATAATTAATCCATCCATTGATCATACTAGGATCGCGGCAGAACTTTGATGCTCTGCGGATAGGTTAATGCAATGGATATTGCCGGATGTAGATGGCTACACCCAGCATTGTCAATAGTCAATATCTGAAGCTATAAGTGATCTATCCATAGATAATTCCGGAAATGCTATAGAATCGAAATAATCAGTGAATAGATTAATTCAACGGCTGCAATACAGTGTTAATGTATGTTCTCAATACCATATTGTCGATTCCTAATATCCCTAGCCATAATTGATCCATCTATTGATCATTCAATAATTGCTATGGAGTTTAAATCATTAGCGAATAGACTAATACACTGGATATCTTATTGGCTAGATGGCTCTACTGAGTGCAGTAATGTCATTTGTCAGTACCTTTAGCGACAACTGACCTATTCGTTGATCTTACTAGAATCGCTGTAGAATTTAGGTGATCAGTAAGGAAATAGATCCACTGGTTATAGTGTTGCTTATATGCCAGTACTCAGTACTGTATTGTCAATCGTTAATATGTCTGGCGATAATTTATCTACCAATTGATCATTCTCGAATTGCTACAGAATTCACATGATCAGTGAGTAGTTTAAGCCAATGGTCATAGTACTATGCTAATAGCCACACGCCTTGCTGTATCTTCAACTGGATGTATCATTAGCGATAATTTATCTATCCACTGATAATTAAGGAATTGCTATTGAAATTAGATGGACATAGAATAAATTGGTCCAATGTATATAGGACTGTAATGGTTACTTTATTCAGTACTGTACTGTCTACTGTAAATGTCACTATCGATAATTTATCTATCCATTCAGCATTCTAGAATTGCTACAGAATACCGCTCACCAGTATATAGATGAATTCATAACTATGGTACTGTTATGATGACTATATTCAGTACTCTATTGTCAATTATGAATATCTCTCGCGATAAATAATCGTTCGAGCTAACATGTTTGAATTGCTATATAATTCACGCGATCAGTGGACAGATTAGTCCAATGGCTGTAATACCTTATAGGTGGCTGAACTGTGCTCTGTATTGTCAGTCGTTAATATCTCTAGCGATAATGCAGCTATCCATTAACCATTCTAGAATTATTTTAGAAATAAATCGATCAGTATATGTATTGCATCAACGGTTGCAGTACTGTGTCGGTGGCAACACTCAGTACATTATAGACAAATGTCAATGTTTCTAGCGATAATTGGTCTATCCGATGGTTCTTCCAGAAGAGCTATTTTATTTAGATATTCAGTGAATATTTTAATTCAATGAGTATACTACTGTGTTGATGGCTATACACCGTACTGTATTGTCATTCGTTGATATCTCTAGCGATAATAGATGTATACATTTATCTTCCTAGAATAGCTGTCAAATTTATGTATTCCGTGAACAGATTAATCAGATGACACTTACAGAGTGCAGACGGTTATACTCAGTTCCGTAATGTCAATTGTCAATTTCTCTAGAAATAATTGATCTGTACATTGAGCATTGTAGAATAGCTATAAAAATAAGCTTATCTGCTAATAGATTGATGCAGTTGCTATGGTACTGAGAAAGATTCTATACTCAGAACGGTATTATCACTTCATAATATCTCTGGCGATATTTCATATATTCACTGGTCATTCTAAATTAACTATGGAATTTATATGATCAGTGAATAGATTGATCCAATGGCTACAGAATCGTGTAGATGGCTACACTGAGTAATGTATTGTTAATTGCTAATTTCTCCAGCTATGATTGATCTAACCATTGGTCTTTCTAGAACTTGTTATAGAATCTGGATGACCGGAAGATACATTAAAACAATGCAAACAGTACTGTGTAGAAGGTCATACTCAGTACTGTATATTTAATTGCTAATATCTCTAGCCATAATTAATCTATCCATTGATCATTCTGGAATTGCAATAGTATTCAATGATCAGTGAATGGATTAATCCAATGGCAATGATGCTATTCGTTTGTATTTGGCGCCTAAGTGTATTCTGCTGCACTCTGCTACACATTGGTGCACACTGCTACGCTCCGCTCTGGATAGGTTAGGGAAGGTAGAGCTTATAAGGTTAGGTCTGCTTAGGATGAGAGAGGAGTCTGCGTTACTCTTTGCTATACGGTGGCTTTCGTCGCTTTACTATGAACTGCAGTTTTCTGCCGAGCTACGATTCGCACTGATATGCTCTACTGAGGTAAGGTTAGGATGTGCAACGTTGGATAATGTTTGGATAGGTATCTGAGATATACGTTGCCACCAGTGGAATTCGGCGCGTTACTGTGCTCTGTTACACCCTGCTGTCCTCGCCTGCACTATGCCGTGCCCAACTATGCATAGGTTAGGTTAGGTTAGCTTGGGTTTGGAATCTGTGCTTTTCGCTGGTATTCCGTGGTATTTGGAGCACCACTGTGCTCTCCTGCTACCTGCTGCGTTTTCTTGCGTTCTGCTGATCCCTGCTATATTTAGGTTAAGGGAAGCAGCGTACGTTATAGTAGGGTATGCCAGGCTTAGATTGGTTATGTTAGGTTAGGTTTCGAATCCGTATTTTTCGCTGTTATTCGATGGTTTTGACGCTTTATTCGGGCCTGATGCGCTTTCCAGCGCTCTGCCTTGCAGTGTTACCGCCAGGTAATATTGCGTCATGGTGGGATACGTTTGGATAGGTTTTGTTGGCTGCGGTGACTAATCTCTGCCATTCGCTGCTCTTCGAGTGCATTTGACGCTTCATTGTGATCTGCTGCGCTCTGATGCGCTTTCCAGCGTTGCTCTCTGCGTTGCACTGCCCTCTTTGGGATAAGTTAGATTATGCTAGGTTGAGCTACTTGGGGAGTGTGATCTAAAATCTGCTATTCGGTGGTATTCGGCGTATTACCGTGCTCTATTGCGCTCCGCTGTGCTTTGCTATGCTTAGGTCTGGTTAGGTTAGGCTAGGCCAGGAACCTGTGTTGTTAGTTGATATTCCGTGGTGTCCTGTGCTTTACTGTGCTTTCCTGAGCTCTGCTGTGCCCTGCTGTGGTCAGTTTTGGTTATGTTAGTTAGGGAATCAGTGCTATTCGTAGCTGTTCATTAGAATCCTTCGCATTAATGGGCTCTGCTGTGTTCTCCTACGCCCTGGTACCCTGCTGCTATCAGCTGCATACTGGCGTGCTCTGTTCTGTTTGCGGTTGTATTCAATGCGGTGCCGGGCACGGAAGTGTTTTGCAATGGTAACGGTGCTACTCGGAGTGTTGCCGTCCTGAGCAGTAGTGTGCTGTGCTGTGCTATGCGGTGATATTCAGTGCTTTTCAGTGCTCTGCTTTGTGTGCTATGTTCTGCAACACTCTGCTGTGATGGAAGAACATAAAAACTTCATGCATAAATAATTGATGTTCTCTATTTCGTTCCAGATACGCCATCCAATTCAGATGAAGCTTGTGGACGGCGGAAACAGCATCAGCGAGTAAAAATTCAACGGCTCATTCCGAAGAACCATTCAACCCTGCACGATACACTTCCCTCGTCTTTTTTTGAATATGAATACGACTGTCAGTCTGTAATTCCAGCTTTTGCAGTGAAAATTCCATTTTTAGGTTAGCTTCGAGCTTCTGATGCTACTCGCAATAGCAAATGAGAAATGGAAAATGGAAGGATAGAATTTTATGTCAAAATTGTGTCAAGAATGGAAGATAATTAATAGACAGTTTCCTCAAACCGTTGATGAAAATTCATTTAATGTGCAGGTCAAGAATAATTGCTCTAAAGTTATTCCTATAAAGGTAGATAAGGATGCTATAGTAATTATATAGAGAAAAAGTAGATATACAGTTAACAAAAAGAGCACAATATCACAATGAAAATATTACTAACTATTATAATAGTCATTAGTCAAGAATATCACCAATGACAATAGTGGTCGATATGAAAAGTGATAATGTATATAGTATCAACCAATTGGCAGATTTCAATCATCCTCGTGATTAAATTAATTAATTAATTGATTAAATTAATTCCAAAATTCGACAGTATCTATTTCCACAGATATCAAAACTTTGTTCTTATTCTTCAAGTAGAATATGCGTGGTATAGTTCAATACAAGTCATAAATCATTTACAATTCTGTGGTTTGCAATCACGACGAGGTTAATTTGTTGAATTAGGTGACCCTGTTAATTAACAAAAGATTCTTGATATTATTACGTAATACTTACATTACTCATCCTTAATAGCCAAAGTACTATAGACGCCCAAACTAATCGTTAACTTCATCCCTCCTTTCAAGCTCAACATTTTTCCATTCAACTATTGCTTAGCGCTTTCCATCCTTGCACTCGATTCTGGAGAATAAGAATCCGTACTCCTCAAACCTGACAATCCGACGAGATATAGTAGAGAAAAGAGTGAAAGGGCAGAAAGGCGGAGGGCGCACACATCTTTCTCTTTCCATTTATGCATCTTCCCACCTGCCTCATCTTCTAGCCTCCATTTTTATCGACCATTTTCCCAAAACGGCTCGTCGCTCCGTTATGCGTTACTCCTCGCGACTCGATTATATCTGCTTTGATTTCACAATGCCCGCAAACCCTCAATTCAGCCAATTAATTTGTACTTAATGGACATGTTCTAAACTATATTCTCCATCGCTATCGTGACACAGACACCAAGAAACTACGACGGAATCGAGAAACGGGAAGGCATATGAAAACTGTATGACAATCAGACTTTGTACTCGTCTTAACGAACGACTTTATTCCGGGCTGTGGTTGTTGAAACTCGGGGAGGAAGCAGCCTTGACTTAGGATAGATGTTATCGAATCGTACGCAACGAAATAACAGCACAGCCTGCCGGTTCAATGTTCCCTAACGAAATTCAATGTACGTACATGTTACATACGTATTCGCTTAGTGTCTTCAGCCTTCAATACCATAAACGTACATTCTGACGTACATTCAAACGTACATGAAAAATTGCTGCAATGAAATAATGCATGATGAATGTATCGAAAGAAAGACAGATCAAGGGGAATGTGATTCTTAAATGTCTCTCTATTAAAATCTTTTATAATTCCATGTGATGAATCCCAATCTAGGAGCAAATACTGCTTGCCATGTCAGGTTTATAAAATAAATAGGTAAAAGGAATTGATTTCTGCTATTTCTATTTTTACCTTTATATAATAATCTATAAATTGTAAAAGTTTCGTTAAAGTCTTTATTAATTACTTTGTGCAATGCTAACGTTCCCCCTCCCAATAAAATTTGTTTATAATGAAAAATAATTATTTTTTTCCGAGATATACCGTTCTGAAGTTACTCGAGAAGCACTGAAAATTATAAAGTGTACTATCATTTTGACGCATAGTGTAGTTATTGCTGTGTTACTTCATGAATAATTTCGACCTCTTTTGTGTCCGTAATGGAAGCTTATAAGCAGATGCAGAGTGCATGTGATATTCAATTTCAGTTATCATTACTTTCGTACTATACAGGCTACCTATTCATAATTTCCTCGTTTGTTTTGACTGAAATGAATATTTACAGGTAGATAAAGGATTGAGTTAAGACAAATTTTGCTGTGAACTATCCCGCATACGTAGTATTTAATTTTACTTCAATTTATATGTACACAGTGGTCAGAAAGAAGAGGATTTGTCATTTTGAAGTAAATACATATTCGTGGAATAAGAAGATTTAGCTAATATTTTGTAATGATGTCTCTCTGTATTGTTCAGTGTACAAGTTGACACAGAAAAAGGTTGAGGTGTTCTTCAACGTGAAGTGAATAATATGGATTAGCTCTGTATAATATAGTATGCAGATTTGTATGAAGTATTGAGGCCTATAGAATTTCATTATGTAAAAATGAATGTAGAGGAGTTGTTATATTTTAAATTTTGTAGAAAAGTGTATTCTCCTGTTTCTTTCATTAGAACAAAATTTTGCAGTAATATCCAAATTAATTCGGAGGTGACAATTTGGATTTAGCATAAATTATATACATCGGTAGAATTCTACTTACAAATGGTTTTATTGGGTGCTTTAGTAAACCATAAGTGTCCTTCTCTTTATTTTTAATCTGTTTTCGATGCTGTGTGAATATTGTAATTCTCCTTAAGTCAGTCGTTAATTGAACATACTTGTCTCTTCAGCCTCACTCCGGAATCGATTGATTCCACAGCATAATCTACAACTATTAAATTATCAAGCAAAATTTTAGGAGGAAAATTATTGTCAACATATATAAGAGTAAAGAATAAGAACGAAAAGTCTTTAGTGTAACGAAAATCAGAATCAACCAAAAATCTGCTATAAATTATCGCCCACGGTCACATGTATACAAATTCAGTCACGAAATCTTTGAAATACGACATAAGCTCGAGGAACAGACCTCCGCCGCAAGAACTACGCCAGGGAATAGAATGGAAAATAATTCTGATATGAAGATACGATCGCGGTGCAGAAATTCGTGCAATGAAAAGTTGATTATAGTATTCGAAGTGGAGTGGACGAAATAAAAATGGTACACGGTGGATCGGTGTGGAGGACGCAAAACGAAAGCAAATGAAGTATTAACGACAGCCGTCGCGTGTTATAGCCTTAGTTGCACCAGGGATTGCGCTCATTCTTTCGATTTTCCTGTGTATGTATGAGTGTGTGTGATATTTTTCTTCTCTTTGCAACACCGTCCAATATTTTGTAGTCCTCCCTTTCTCTCTTTCTTTTCTCTTTGCAACCACATGGACATGGCAGATACACGTGACGGAGAATCACCAGAAGGAATGACGAGAATCGATGTACACACGCATGCTCGTGAAAGGATCGAATGTTTCTTGCCCCTTCTTTTGCAAGGATTTTATGATACGTAGGCGTTAATTCGAATATGGTGACGAAGCGCGTTTGAGTGCTAATGGCAAGTATGGAAATGAGATGGATTATTTTTGTCGCCATTTTGAGTAGTCATTTAAGTAGATATTTGTAAATACTGGAATTGATATAGTATAAATTATTTCGATTAGATTATGTATTTTAAGAAAGAAAGTTTGATAAAGTTAATATACTGAATATATGTGCATACATATAAACATAAAATTCAGAATGATATTTTGACGACTGTAGGAATAAAATGAGAAATGATCTGAATATGGTAAAATTGCTTATTATGTGTTCAAAATCTTCTATTACGTGCTTCGTACGTATTATAGGTTAACGCAGTGTCACGTTACTAACATGATATCACGCATAACATTTCTTAAGGCTTTTGTTATACTGGGGTAAATGCTAGATCATTGACATCCGAAGTTAATCCACTCTAGAGGTCTAAAAATCAAATTTAATTCAAACGATGTGGTTTTAGATGAATTAGTTAGCTATGGTTAGTAGTAATTAAGAATAATATCTGTTGCAATTCATATTCTTCATAGCATTAGTCAATAAACTGATATTTTGTGGAGATAACACTGACGTCTACTTTTAAATGTAGATGATTACTTTCCTCAGGAAGACAGGAAACATATTCTATGACATAAATAAAAATTCGCTTCAAATAACATACATTACAAATGATAAAAATAAGAGTTTTTGTCACTTTCATACAGTTGTGGATGATTAAAGATCTCTTAAAAATATTCTAACAGATCTTGAGATAAATGAATCTCTAACGAAGGTTAAAGGATACCATTATTCTCCTTACTAGTGGCACAGAAACAAAGGGTTTAGCTTCAAAAAAATGAATTACTCTGCTTAAAAGTCATTGCAAATAGATTACAAAATTGATGCAGCGAAACTTTGCTAATTCCTGTCAACTGAGAATTGACTCCAAACATAAATAGAAGCAGATTTTCCTTATTTAATACATAAATATAGGGCAATCGTATACATAATCATACTCAATAAATGCAGCTCTCCTTTTCTTTGCATACAGCAATACGATTCTCGTGTAAATGCACATTGCGTGTAAAACATTCGAGCGAGTATTCCAACGAAAGAATAACGCATTTGAGGGAGCAATAGACTGCGATTTAGACATATTTCTTACAATAATCTTTATATCAGTGAATATCCGCATTTCTCTAAAGAATTGAAGCAAAAGTTTTGAACCAATATCTACCAAAAATTTCCATCAAATTGCCCAAAGTATACGCCAAAATTCTAAACAATCTCCTATCAAAAATTACCAATAATTTCTACGCTAAATTCGGCAAGATAATAAGCAATCCTTCATAAAAAATCTCCACTAAAGTCACAGAAGGTATAGTCAAAATCCTAACAAAAGAAAAAAATACGTGCGTGGAGAAAATCCTGCAAGACTCAGAGATCAAGCCAATTCAAACTGGGCCCTGTTTATTTACTCTCGTCGATGGTGCACACGGTGGACGTTTTCAGAGGTTGTTCAGACTGGAAGCGCGTCGATCAAGCTACATCTGACACGCCTCACTACGTCAATTCGGCGTGGAGAAAGCACGGAGCAGCGAAGGGGAAGAGCAGAGAGAGGAAGAGGAGTCAGCGAGTGGCGGCTGTGCGGAGGGAGAAAAACTGTTATTTATACCCGCGTCATTCTATTTATTTTGACTGACATCGTGTCTCTCGTAAGTAACAATACACTCGGTCGCGTGTTTCGCTTCATCTACGGTCCATTCATTCCCAGAATCGTTCCCAGCCGTTACGTCATCTGCCGGTGAACTCCAACCACGATAGGGTCGAATTATCGATCGACTTGGCATGGTGCACCTTGTCACGAACATTAATATAGCGGCGGGGATGTCAAGAGAGTGGAAAGGTGAAATTTTGGAAGGAAAGCTAGAAGATGGAGCGGTGATCCCTTTGGTTTGTGAGGAATTTAGGGAGAGCCATGAAATCATTGCACTGCGGAAGTCGAAAATTCTATCAAGCTTGATGAGGCATGTGTAGTGGTTAGGAATATAACAGATAGGTAATCCTGATTCATTATAGCAAGCATATGATGGAAATACCTCGGTCAAACTATTTTAGAGCGCATATTTGCTGAACATTTGGTGTATCCATTTTGTAATAAAGGGTCTTAATCATCTCTTCTATCCAAATATATCTTCGCCTTTGCCACACATTCCTGGTAGAGTATATTCTCTCAACCTCTCTGTCTTCTCACATTCTCACTGCTGTGTTCCAAGTTTCACTTTTCTTGCTTCGTTTACCTTCGAACTTCCAACGAAGGTGGTTGCAAGTTTTCCAATAGTTTGTATGGAAACTGACAAAAATTAGAAAGTAGATTACGTTTCACCAGATATCCAAAGGATAATTTGGCTGAGAGTACGAGGAAGGAATCTGTGAGAGTTATAGATAGCATGAAGCATGACAAGGATATAGAATTTAAATTTTTTCTAAGAAATGTGAAATAGTTATCCGATTAAAATACTTTGTTAACATTAGAACTATCAACCTGTAATGAGTACATAAATATCATATACATTATTGATGGCAGTTAACTCTTTGCTCTCGACGATTTTTTGTCCAAAGCAGGATAGGAAGTCAAAGACTTTCCTTTGCAGAGCTGAGGATATTTCTCTGAGGAGAAATAAGAAACCCTATGTTAATTAACACGTACAGTTATTTCATTTCAATAACTCGCACACCGTGACATTATCTGGAATTTGACATGTTTATAAATATCGAGCTTCGAAATTTTATCAAATGGCGAATGAAGTGAGTCTCTCGAGCGCAAAGGGTTAAGTCGGTAGAATGAAATTAAAGGAGCATACGGTATTATGATCACTATCGAATAAAAATCGATATTAATACAGAGGTTGGACACTGCTAATATTTATTGGTAACAACAATATAAGTATGTGAGAATGACAATACAGTTACGAATTATTTCTTGGCTCACTGCAACGCCCAACACAGTATTCAAATATTACAAACCTATTCTACTTCGACTCGTAACTTTACTATTCGATTCAACGACAATTTTCTTCCACTTCAACTAAAGACTAACATGACCATATATGATCATACTAAGGGTCCGATGCGTCACCCACAGGTTCACCGACTGTCCTGGGCTTTGTACACTCAACCCTCGTTCTTTCGGTAGCCTTCGAAAAGCTGCGTGCACATGATGGGAAATGTGCAATACTACATTACTGTTGCCATTAGCAACTGCATACTCTAGGCATTTGCGAAGATAGTATATATAAAACAAGTCATTTTGTTCCATTTGGTATTTCTATAGTTAATATAAGTTTTATTGTTCTTATCTTTGGTGAATTATTTGTGGAGTCTATGGAGAATTTAAATGAGTGTTTTTGATGAAATATATCAGGTAATCAATTTATAAATATACATTCATGGAAAGGATTTATTTCATCAGATTCAGCGAAGAATTAGGTAAAGTTTCATGAGGTATATTGGATAACTAGTTTAGGAACATGCATTGAAGGCAGAGATTTCTTTGCCGCGATATATAAAGTTCGACAAGAGTTGAGAGTTATGTTAAATTTGGTGTTAGTCGATTAATTCGAAAATATGCATAGAAAATGTTAAGAGAATTGTTAAAATCCGCTTAGCACGTTCACTGTACAAGTTTCTAATTGGGGTAGCTAGACGTAGCACTTAGTTTAGCCACATGTGTGTGACAGCAACTATGATGTATAATGCAGGTTCGCGTAAAAGTATGGTGAAAGTTTGTGATACATAATATTTTCCAAAATTTAGCCAGGATTATTAATAAAGGAATGCAGCAATTAAGTCTGGTCAATAATTAAAATAGAATACAGAAGTTTAAATCTAGGTACACGAGATGGAATTGAAATTCATAGATCGTGGTTACCAATTTTAAGAGTTTGTTATGCGAACTCTAACTCTTGCAAGCATCGGCATTTCGAGTGATTAATCATTAATTAAGCCAGCCTAACGCACTTGCCTTAACGAAGTGAAACAGGCTCGAAAAACGCTATCGTCTATTGAAACAAAGGAGAGAAGTACTGACATAAATTGCAGACTGACTCGTTCCTCCTAGGTAATCGTAATTACGCCATTCCCATGCAACGTCGAGGATTGCATTACTCATAATTCACGAAGATTAAGTATTATGGAAATATGCATAATATAACCTACTTTGCCAGATATCGTGGAAACGCGGTTTTAACTCGCTCGTGCCAAGACTTTCATTGCTGCAAGTACGGTATCGCGTAGAATAAAAGTTCTAAAGGTATAGAAAACATAAGGTCTGTAATTAATATATGTAGCTGAAAATTCATTGTTGTATATAATTAATCGAGAATTTAGTTCTAATAATTTAATTA
>NW_016909550.1:580695-613902 GCF_001483705.2 Eufriesea mexicana | reverse complement strand
TCTAATAATTTAATTAATAATATTAAATTAATAATAATATTATTAATTTAAGACCTTGGTACCCTGTCGCATAGTAAGTTAACCATGTACAACGGATAATAAATTTTCATTTCATTAACTTTAAGCTCCTTTTTAAATTCAAGTTGACATGTAACGTCTCATTTACTGGTAATATACGATGAAATGCGTACTACAACAATCTGCGAATCCTGGCTACAGTAACGTCTTGCAGTCTTGATGTCCTGTAGATAAAAAAATATGTGTGAAACATGTAAAATTTCATCTCTTAACTTACATTTCATTAGGATTATTTCTGATAGCTTTATATTTTCGAAGTTCAAAAAGAACATTAAAAATTTCGAATAGATAGCAAATCTCGTAAATTTTGTACGTAACCCTTAGCTTGGCATCGTTTACCAAAAATTGCTCTTTGGAAATCAATACCAATTACCAGGTATCACCACTTGGAGGTGGCTACGCATCGAGACCCGACATGCGCCCTAGTGGCGCAGCCTGCTGGAGATATCCGTATCAAAGATATCTAATCTAACTCGGAAAGAAAGAAGTCAAAGTGAAGCTACTGATTAGCTAGCTAAGTCACTTTATCATATTTCGTGTCATATAAAAATGGTTTCGAATCGGTATACTAAAATTTTTCTCCAAATTTTCCCAAAAATTTGGGGAATCAAATATGAAAGACGCGAGCAAAGGAAAGATAAGCTATTATTGCAACGCGCCCAAACGAGTTCGCGATCATTCAAAAGACCGACTGTCATACGAAATGTACCTCTGAGTATAAGACAACACCAGATTCAACAGCCTCACAATCGGGCCCAGCCCACCTCATCTATTGCCGACCTTGTCGAGACTTACGCGTGTACAAAGTTATTCCCCGAACCAATGAAACGTCAGCAGTTGATACGAGGGTTCAGCGAGGCTTTGTAGCCGGACAGAAACTACGTGCCCCTGCCCCAAGGGGCAGAACCTAATCATCCCAAGTGGTTTTGCCGTAGACACATGCCCGACCAACTGCAGGCCCGTACCGTAGTCGCGTACGATCACGCATGGCGGATCCTCGCATTTCATTCCAGAAGAAACAGTCACCCAAGGGTTACCCTGGAACCCGAAGCAAGACGAGATTGACAGTGGCTGGAATAGGTGTCGGAGACGAGTCGTTTGGATGACCTATGAAGCATAAAGTAGTCATGTACACAAGAGTACGTGGTGTATGCTAGTCGGTATATTATTAAATTATACATGGATGGTGATGTATAGGTGATGTAGAGGTGGAGTGGACAATGGCTATCAACCAGCCCGAAGATATAGACAATGACCACCATCCACCTGCACCTCACCACCACCACCACCATACTACCTCCTCCAACCACACCTCCGACCCCATCTTCGAAATATTAGAAGTTATTAACAAAAAGTCAGTACGTCAAATGAATTCGAGTACAAATCAGCGAATTCAGATAATAAACCTGTAAAGGAGATAGGTAGATTAGTCCTGGAAAGGAACTGATTAGAAAGGGGAACGACGAGACATATTAAAAGCAGCAACGAAATATTCGAATAGAAACAAGGAAATAAAACCGAAAAAAGGCGTTATTAAAATTGACTTGCCAAAGCCAGCTTGCCCACCTTTGACCCTCGGGAAGGTCGCCGAGGCCCCACTGGTGAAATCCCGGATCAGCATGGTCCAGACCCCGAAGTGTCCCGCCCCAGCTCCACCCGGTAAAGACCTGAGCAGTCATGCGGTATCCTTTTTATATGACTCCGCAATCGGTTTCCGAAATCGGCCCAGGTTTTTCGAATTTTGTGGAGATCGTTAGTAATTACTTCTTCTCTATAATAATCGATATTTTCTTACATTTTTCCATTTTTCATGTAAATGTATGGTATAGGAAATTTGTTATTAACAATATCAATTAGAGTTAACAACAAATTCAATAATTTATACAAAATTAACAATACCATTTACAGGATTTCTAAATTAATGAATACTCTTGAGTTAACAGTATTACTTTTTAAGTTAGTTTTAAGGTTTGGTGATATATATTTTGCCGTTCTGTCAATATTGATCATCATCCTAATATTGTTTCTGGATGGTTTCTTCTTCAGAAAAATGTACAGGATACTATATTGTGAAGCTAATTCGTATCATATAATAAACTTTTTATTAAAATCCAAGAATATTCGTATGAAGTATGCTCGGAGAGTTATATTTAAACCCTGATAACTAGTTATAATTATTCAGAAGCAAAAGTAATTTTAATTAGAGGCATTGATTAACTCGGGATAACCTCATCTGACTTGTAAGACAAGAATAAACCTCCTAACGTTCTAACTGTCAATTTTTGGATATTCGCACATTTCTTTTAGAAACTGTGGATGCTAGAACAGGTCAGATTACGCATTCGTCATTGTTAAAGTAAACTCTAAAAGAATTACCAAATGGTTATTGCAGATTTATAAACAAGTTAAAATTTAATGGACTGTGTTACCTAAAGCTACCTATTTCCTTATAAAGTTCATTTAATCAGGGAAAGGAGAAACTTATAATTAAGAATTGTAACAAATTTTCGTGCTTCTCATTTCTATCACAAATTCATGCTCTGCGCAATTTGTTATCAACAGTAAATTTAATAACTCATATATTGTTTTTCCGCAAATTTAATTGGCTGTTTCATAATTAAGTAGCAAATGCTATATACTTTTAGATAGTTTATAATATTGGCAGTTCAGTACCCTTATTATCTTTTTAAAATTGTCATAGTTATTCTTACTTGGAAGTAATGAAGTACTCAAAAGCAAGAATGTTCGGTTACGATACCACGTTTACCATTTCTATCTTTACAATGTATGTACAACCACCCATCAAAGTTTCATATTAATTATCCATTCTGTTCTCACTCCACTCAATATCTCATTCGATTAAAATTAATTATCCTATATACACAGTATATATATACTTAAATATACGTTTGCATGTACTTTAATCATAGCCAAAGGTCCAACTATCATTTTCCTGCTTCACGTTAGCCTTACTCCACGAAGATTTCCAATTTCACAAAGCCTCTTATCGTAGACACCACTTATACCACTCGATACACGTCCCTCGTTCTTCTCCATTAGAAAATCCCGTCTCCCCTCATTTTCCCAAAAATTTTATTGAAAAATTTCTCATATATTCCTTTCAGAGATGCTCTTACACTATACATTGTTGTATACATCCTCAGATGACTTTCCATCGTTCATCCTCATAACTTGACCCATCTACCATCTACTTAGCCAATCACGTTGAAATAAGTCACGAGATGGAGGATCGATTCTTCTTGCACTGACGTAATCGGGACAGTATCGCAGTACGTTCTAGCCGCAGCGAGATTACGAACCGCGAAGGAGAAACTTACCGTTGGTTATCAAATGTTCCATTCTGATAAGCCGTATCCTATCTTAGTTGGAGCAGAACGACTTTGAACGAAGTTGCTCGTAGGCGTTCACGTGCTTGTCGGAAACACACATGCTGGAATCCTGGCATAAAGCGTGGTTTCGAACCTGTACGTCGAGCCGCATACGTCGAACCTGTTTTCGGCTCTGATAAATACAATACGAGTCAAGTGGAACTCAAAATCTCTGCACTCTACTGGCGTCGCTATGAAGAGATTTATAAACTGCAGTTCGTTACTTGGTTTTCTTCCTTTCGAATATTTAAGACGAGAGAGCGTCTATTTATAATTTCCTTTCCTTTCTCAGACACAATTTCCACCCTCGAGTAGCGTTTCATTATGGTATGAGCACATAATGGTGCATCATAAAAAAATTTTCATGGTGCAAGGGATTAATAAAACTGAATTTGACTATGGTATTAATGAAGAAGGTGGCACTATCCTAGAGAATGTGTGAATAAGAAGTCGTAGATTCTACGAATCGCAAATTATTGTCAAAATTCTCATGAAATTGGGGTAAGCAGATACTATGGGGTGAAGAGTCACGCGAAGGCGTTGAAGTGACTTCGATAATTAAATGGCTTATATATAGAGGATTCCAATGAAACGAATCTCAGAATGTGTAAAAGTCTAATTTTAAAAATGCAGGTATAACTAGAGTAAATATGCGCTATAGTATTAATGTAAGTTACAGAAACAGTATATCATTATAAAGATTCAAAAGTCGGAAATACCTCGTTTCAAAAATATGAGTGTTAATGTGGGCACAATCAATCTGTAAATTTTACATTTGTTTAAATAGATCCTATTACTTCATCACTCGTACAAAACATTACCTATATTTTTGAAATGAGATATATACTCGCATTCTACTATTTTCCTATTGTATTCGCTTCCTTACAAAATATTTACATAATACTATGCGTCTTTAATGCTACAGTATTACTTGAAATTATTGTTTCCAACATACTGTCACGAAGAATTAGTCAAAACCCTCTGCACAGCGCTTGTACATCTATATCAACGTCGTTGATCTGGAATTTATTATTTGTTTTCATCCCCAGTAGCAAGTTAAAATGAAAATACTGAATAAGACAACACTTCAAGGAAGCACGCAGATACCTTTAATTTCTTTCCTTCGAAACAAAATTTTTGTTTCAAAATATCTTCCAATGCAGAATTCTGATTGGATTCGTTATAGATCGAAGAAACGAAAATATTCTCAAAGTACAAATGGTTAATTGTTATTGCTATTATTGTAACTCACAAGGTCTACGTCTGTCTTATTACCGGTTTTCTAAAAATAATTTTCGCTGTATCCTCCTGAGTCTAATTCCGCAGTCACATTGTATCTGTCGAAGTATCGTCACGCCGTAAATTGGATTCAATCAATTCGCTTACAGAATCATTCACGGAGAATCATGATACGGTTAGAGCAAGTGAGTGGAAATAAGGCGTACGGAGATTTCGATCTTTCAGCGACACACGGTACCGAGGGAACGGTACAACTCTAACTTGGTCATAGTTGAGCGCAGGATGGTGTACGAATATGCATCGAGGGGTGACATCGAGATGATATCTGATCGCAATGGTTGATTCCACGTGGACAGGTAAAACCAGAATGTGGAATAAAATGTATAATAAAATGTGCTTTTTATTCATTTTTGCGTTTTCGAATGCCGGACGTTTGAAAGGTCATAGATTCGGAGACCAGTGTTTATACGCGCTACTAAATTTCGATTCTGTTCCAGTTTTATAGTTATTCGGCAGTTAACCATTGAGTATGAGTGCTTCGTAATTAGAAATTGTTTGCCTTACTAATAAATTGATGGAAATGGTTGGTACCTTTCTATCGATGTAACTGTGCCTCGAGATTTTTCATTTTTGTTTGATATTCTCTGTTAAGTGTGCATCAGCAGTGGATTCGAGACGTAAAATTGATATGCAGAAATTTGTGCGAGTGCCTGTTGTTTGATATTGGCGCTTCAGAGCTACAACGTATGTCTGAAAAAAATATACATATTATGAGTACACATAGTACGAGTACAGTGAAAAGTACACATATGAAGTAATTCAATAAAAATAAGTAAGTATGGGTAACCATTCTCTTGCCTTAATGATAAATATCACGAATAAGTTTGTTGTAAAGAGACAGTTTTTTAAATAATTATGAATACAAGAAATCAGGAATTCGTTGTTTAGCGGATTTGGTAGCTTTACGTTCTGTCCTATTTTACATGGTACTAATTTAGGACATAAAATTGATATAAAGGAAATCATATAAGTGTACGATAAGCTTTGTATTGAGGTATAAATGACTTCGTATTTCGATAATTTTTTATTTTAACATTATTTGGTATTGTGAATCTTTCTATGGTATCTGTTAGTTTCAAAAATACGAGGCTTTCAGGAACTGCTAGCATACCTGTGATGGTTTTATAGAAACCCTGGATGTAACAATTTCATTGTAAATATCCGTTATTTGATTTTTTGTTTCGCATTTTTGGAACCTTCTGTCAGGGCATCTTGTTAGACTAAACGCTTTTTGTGATTCATTAGATATGAAGATATCACGAGAAAGGAAATGTCCACAAATATCCATTCCCCTTGATTTTCTGAATTTGATACCTCTTATTGGTTAAAAGAGAATATTCTAACATCGTAATGTAATACAGTCAGTATTCTAATATTCTAATACCTGGTTACAGTCTTATACTGTAAGAGATAATAATAAAAATATATGAAAATAGAATCAACTTATTAGGTGCGAACATATAAATTTGTTAAAAAATCTAATTATAAACTAGTTAAATTTTATGAAATTGCTTTTAATTTATAATATAGTAAGCATTTAATAAAGCAAAAATACATATTGAAATTCTAAATTAAATGTAAAGGCGTAAAATTAATACGCAATACATTAAATTTAAAATTTGCTTCCCCTCCAAAAATGGATTATAATATTTTCCTCATCTCTTTATTTATAATGAAAATGACATTTTTTTGTCGTGAATAATATCCGGTATGAAATGCATTCATCAGATATGAAATCTAACTTTTTCACAGTACGTGATATTTTATAGAAATGCATCAGTTAAAATCATTGATAGTATAAGCAATAATTTAGGAGGATCCGTTAATATTTATTTACTTTAATTATACATTTTTCCTTTTCTTTTCTATTTTTCAGATACTCATTTTAATTTCTTATTACAAGATATCCAAATGAACAGATTTCCAATTTTAATTTCGCAAATAACTACCTGAATATGATATTTGTCAAAGATAAATTACTCCCTATATATTCAACCTACAATGATCAAAGCCGAGGTCCTCCATAGTGATCACTATATTGCTACCGTTACGCACTACGTTGTACGAAAGGGATGCAGAACTTTCAGTGGAAGTAGTATAAGATTCGCTTTTCTCTACCTGATCTTATTGAAAAAATTACGAAAATTTTACCTTTTATATACCTTATTCTTCAACGTGCTTTCATTACCCTTCGTTAAATTTTCACACGTCACACGGATTGATTTCTCTCTCGCTTCGTGTGTAATTCTTCATATCTTTGTTATTCTAGCCTTCCTTATAACAGAACGAATATTATAACATTCGAAGAGCCTGTAACTTATGTTCCGGGATAAAACGTTGTTGAAAATCAGCGTTTAAATTCCATTTTAATGCTCACCCTTTTGTTTCGATCCTTCCATATAGGATTAATACACGTTTCAAAATTTTCAATTTATACTCTTCGCATAAAGCTTTAACACAAAATTAAATTGTTAACATTACAAACACACATGTTAATGAATATCAACTATAAATAGTTTAGTTTCTCTTGAACAGATAGCAGGGTCTTAAATGCTAAATAAGTCAGGGAAATAAATTTTAATAAAATATAAATAATTAAGTTAGACTTAAATGAATAAATTATTTTAGGGAATATATCGTGAATCGAATAAGGAAAATTTACGACATAAATGAAGGGAAATAAATCGATAGGAGGGTAGCTGTTGTTAGTGTACTTTATTTGTCAAGCAAAGGGAATCCGATGAATAATAAACGATACGCAGGCGTATCTTCAGCGTGGAATTTATAATGCAAAATACACGCTGATTCTTCGCATCAGCTTCTATGCCGTGAACCAAAAGAACCTCCAAGAATCTCCGAACCCCATCAATGGAACGTGACTCGGCAAACACTTCGCTTAATGTGAACAACCACTGACTTCCAGCAATTCCCTAACTCCACTCCTTCGCGCTATTCCATTTCCTTTGCACCAACTCTTTGTGCAATGTCAAGGCGAAAAGTGCTTGCGAATGAACCGATGAGAATATCTTAATATAAATAGATGTCATTATATTCTTATTTTAGAAATTTGTTCTTAACATGTGTATCTATTGAGGAATAGTGTTTTCTATTGATGCATGGTTACAAGAATTGCTGCTTCTTTTGTGAAGTATAGAAATTCCAATTTCAATCTGGAAATAATTGGACTTCTTCTTCACAAGGAAAGAATAGCAATTTCTGAATTCTTCAAAATTAATTTTTGGAAAAGGGAGAGAAGGGGAGAATAGTATACTTTTGTGTAGAACAGGAACATATATTTTGAAAAATTTGACATAGAATACACATGATACACGCAAATTTTTTAAACAAGAATTAGCCAAATATTGTGCAATTATATTAGAAATTAGAAAAGTATCTTAGAATTAGAAAAGTATCTTCAAAACAAAAGATAGGAATAAGCATGAATGTTAATTAATGGCGAAATTGTTTAAAAATTGTGATACGAATGAACTTATATTTTCGATCCTTTTCTGCATAGAAATTGTCTTCGTTAGGCATCGTTCGATATTATTCGTAGCAACATTCCTTATCCTTAATGTTGAATAATGACGAATTTTAAATCTGGCCTTTAGAACAGTACTTTCGATATTACGAAGTTTACTCAAAATTTCTTCTCCTCCGCCCAGTATTCCACTTGCAACGATCAGTTATAGATTCGGCGATTATCCTCGATTATAAATTTTTTTCCATGAAAGGACGATCCTTTTTCCGAATCGTCAAAATATTCCTCATCATAAATGTTGAATAATAACGAATTTTAAATTAATTATCTGCAGCATGGTGATTTCAATATTATAAATACTAATTAAGAATTTCTCCTAGAAGAAATGAATTTCTTTTCTGCACCTGGCATTCTATTTCAACTACTCAATTATAAATTTGTCGATTGTCCTCGTTTCTCAAGTTTTTCAAATAAAAGGACAATATTCCTTATCCTTTATATTGAATAATAACAAATTATGAATCTGTAATATAATGGATAGTGTAGGATACTATTTCAGAAAGAAATCACGAATCGGCGATTGCCAGCAGAAACAACTTATAAATGGATCAATATCTTCTAGAAACAAATGGGGAAGTTACTTTGGATAACAAAATTAAGTTGCGTGCTCCCTACGGGGAGAATTAGGAAATGCATAAAAGCATTGTCCTTGGAGACCAAAAAACAGTTCATAGAAATCAATTGTAACCTTCACGAGCGTGAGTCGCTTGGTGTTCAGAGGAGAGTTAAATTAGAGTACGTCCTTGCGTGCTTTCGTTTCGTTACCATGGTGCTCCATTACTCAGTTAAAATGTTTTATGTGTCTTGAATTTGTGACATTCTGTTCTTGCTGTTTTGTCAATTTTTCGTGATTCAGTACCAGTTTTCGTGATCCTACAATAGTAATTTCAACATTAAGGAAATTAATTCCGAATGTTGGAAAAATGAACTGAATGGAGATACTAGAAGATTGGTCATATTAGAGTATTAGAAGAAACATCGGGAAATTAAGTTTATATGAAATTTTTTATTAAATGTTTGAGAATAGACATATAATCAATTGTAGGTTTAGTATTAAATGGAAATATTTTTCATTCGTGTAGATATAAGGAATGGAGGGAAATAAATTTTTCCTTTATTTATGATTCGGTAGAAGTAAGTGGGAAATAAAATATCGTGCAAGACAAAAAGGGAAATGGAAATGTTAAATTTAATATGGAAGAATCTGTATATTTTACATCTTATAGGTATCGATAAGGATTGGAAAATGTATGGCAGGTTATAAGTAATTTACTTTTTATTTCTATGTTCCCATTTTTGATACAACTTCTTATGCAATAGAGGTTTAATTAAAGTACATTTAATTAGGTCGTTGCTTCTTTTAGATATTCGGTACGTAGTTAACACAATATTACTATAAAATTTCGAATCCTCCCATTTTTCTTTTAATTTTCTTAAGAAACAGTGTAATTTTTCCAGCGTTTATACAAGTATGACATTTAGAAGCCAGTAAAGATCATTTATAGTCCAGAAAAATCTTGTTTACAATATTTTATCGTAATTCTACGTAAAACTGCACCTAAATACGGTATACATGAAAAATATTAATACATCATTCTGTCTCATGGAAACACAAAACTAACAATTCCAGAAACAATTACTGGGACTGGTCATTCCAATTATTGACATACACGATAAAATCATGCTACTCCAATTATATCAGTTAATAATTATTATAATAATAATACGTCCCGAGAAACTGCCTCTAAATTCTGAATAATTAAGACAACGAATTTTCAAAATCGACGAAATAAAATGGGCATGTATATTCTTGGGAATAAGCGTTGCAGCGGGAAGCTCTAATTAATGGTTCCATTAAGGCCTACTCGAAGGTATTCATTTGCAGCAGCCGAACGTATTGCAGTCACTCATATTTCTTCAAATCGCCGGCATATTCGTGCGTCTTTCGTACAATGGAAGGAATTAATAGTACACACGCCGTTTCGTTTGAAAATTGATGGAAGGAGGCGCCGGATTCAGCTTTCTTTAAAGGCAGACGCCGGTATTTCGTAGAGTGGAACACACGCGCCGGTAACCAAGCTGCTTGCATGCATACAAAAGGTATTCTGACTAAATATTTAGAATCACAGCTCGTATGGTGCACCGTGACCTATTGCAAGTCGCCGATTCGCGTCTTATTTATTAGGCTCGCCGTCTAAAATGGAAAAATGCCCGTTCAATAGTGTTCGCTCTACGTTCTACTGCGACGACATTATCATATTCCCGCGTCATAAACACGGTGTTTGCATTGAATGTATTTTTATAGAGATAACTGAATATCCAGTAACTTGTTTCTCCGTTCAATGACTTTTCATTGCGTGCAACCAAGTACAAAAGTGGATTTACGCTACCTTCGTATTTTTACATTTATAACTTTGCATAACATTTGTGGGCTCTGCATAAAGGGTAGAGCCGTACCCTTGCGTCCTTCTATCGAATTTTCATTAGCACACTTTTGTGGTAGAAATCGGGCACGGGTTTTCGGTTAAAAGATTGGGGAAACCTTAAGAATCCTGTTTCTTTTCGAAATTTCCTTCTAGGCTTCAAATTAAGGGAAATTGGACCACTGCAGGAACCCCACGAAATTTAATATACGACTCTTGACTGCTCGGTAATTTCTTTCAGAATAAATTATTTCATTAAGCTCCGATCCTGTTTGTTATTTCTTCAAATACCATATGGAATTTTACTTGTTTTTATTCAGTATGACTTGGGCGTGTTAATAGAATTTTTTCATGTGTATATTCTACCATACTAATATTTCAGTTAGTAGCATGTCTCTAGTATACCCTTCATTCAGTCTGAAATCACTTGGTAGCGATAAATAGCCGATTAACGATCATGTTGTGACTTTAGTGGTTTTATACACCGTAATTTGAGCGCAATGTAAAAAAAGACATTTTTTTTTATTGAAACTACCAGTGTTCGAATTTTCACAAATTTTCAAGAAGAAACTGTCTCTGTTTTCTACCGCAAAACAGTCTAAATACAAATTCAAATCAGGGATGCGAAAGTAAGGCTCACGGAAGCATGCAAACAATGTATATAGTAGCGTACGGAGTTAACCACGTACAGTACGATAACGAGTTTACATCGTTGTGAGTTTCTCATGATAAATCCCATAAAATCAATTGCACTCGTAATAGACTGAAATTACGCGCAGCGTATTTTAGCGCGCAATAAATTTGAATAAATCCTAAAAATTCACAAAATTTTATTTTGAACGTATCGTCTGCGTATGAACGAAAAGAGTATCAGAGACTTCTCTCCTCCTTTCTAACGTCGTTAAATTGAGTGATGAGGGTATGGATTCATAGTTATGACAAGAAACTAACTTAAGCTGTCCAGTATATCGTGAAGCTAAACGTATGAACAGGTATCGTACTTTCTCTAAAGAGATAGTTTGCAATTTAAAGTAAGGAGCCCAGATTCTTAGAATTCTTAGTTAGATAGTTCGGATTGCTGTTTAATTTGTTGCTTTGATTCATGTTGTAATTAAATTGAATTGACTTGTGTATTCGTATTCAATGTTCCGATATACTGAATTAGCTAGCCTATTTGGGTTCCGCTCATTTTTTGAAATAGTGTCGTACTGTCTTTTCGGACGTAACTATTCTTTCCTTAAGAATTTTAGTTTATGGGCTATATTTTCAATTTTCGGCCAGAATTGTTAATAATTACAGGATCTCAAGAAGTTCTACATTTTCAGGGACCTATTGAAAACGATAGGATAAATATTTTATCACAAAGAAGCTTAGAAATAGGAAGCTCTACAATTTTATGTTATTTTTAAACCACTCTTTAATATATATAATATATAATACGACTGTCTGTATTATGCCAGTATAATATAGTTTAAACACGATTGAAATTTATTCATATTATCCCTCAAGGATATATATAAATCCAAACACATTTACTAACTACGTAAAAATAAATTTACAAAATATCCATAGGATTCAAATTTCAATTCTGACCCATTTCACGCCGAACGTCCATTTATTTTCCACAGTATTTAAAGGAAGGTATAATTATTCATCAACTACTTACATTCCGCTAGAATTATCAATATCGAAAATAGATTTTCCAATTTAAAGTACGATTCTCTATACGAATATCATCGACAAATCGCAATTATGACTTGCGAGATTGTTAGCAGACACCTCGTTCAGTTCAATTCGCATCCCGGTTAAATCGAGTTTATTCCGTTTGCTTTAAATTATCAAAATTGAATTGTATTACTTAGTCTCTTATGAAAATTATTGAGCATTTATGAAAAAGGGTAAGTTTATGCAAAATGAAAATATGAATGTCTCGCGAAAGAACGTTTCGAAATGCATCCCCCTCGGTTGGATATAAATGACGAGTGTTCAGGTTCTCCGAATTGAATGAAATTGCGTGCATTATCTACTTAAAAATCGTCAGCCATTACCCAGCAGAAATTCGATTAAAACAATTTGTAACTGAAACTCTAATCGGAAAGTTCGGTAATCAAATATGTATGGCCCACGACGTGAATAGCATCATTGCACGGAATTGAAACGAAATTTTATAGCAGTTTATTTGAAAAAATAATTCTAGGCAGCTAATAATATACATCGTTAAAGCTTTTAAATGTAATAATTCAAATAATAAATGTAGGTGAAAAAATTACTTCCGGTGCTGATATGAACACTTCAAAAATGAAATGAAATACAGTTTAGGAAGGAAATGTATGGTTTTGTTTTTACGTGTGCAAACTTGGATTAAATTGAAATTATTTCCGAAAATTAGTCGTGATATGAGGAATAACGTGAAGTAACGTGCAGTTAATTCAGAAATGATTAAAACGGCGTGGACTATGATAAAATAAATGAAGCTCAGTTTATAATGAACATTCCCGAACGAAACAATATAGAAACTTTAGCAATGGTAAAGGGTTCTCGCATACAAAAAGTACCAGCCGAAACATTGCAGTCGCAAGCGGAACACTTGGAGTGAGGGAAAGTGAGCGCGTAATTTACCAAGAAGTATCAGGATAATAATATATAAACAATGTCAATCATGGGAGAAAAGGTTCACAAATTGAAACCCAAGAAGAGTCCATACATAAATCGAGAAGAGTGATCCCATGTAAATTGCAATTTTATCATGTTTGCTTAACTGAAGTGACGACAATACGATAAAAACTGAAATAGAAGTAACTTCGCGTGAGATGTGGAAATGAAGTACTCGTGATTTTCTATTTTCATTCCACCATAAATGGTACCAGCCAGAGTCCATAGGTACATACATTAAACGCTTAGAATGGTTACGTGCTCGTCGCTAAAAAATTTCTCAGCGCGAACGGTTTATACCCATAAACGTGACACTCAAGGCAACAGCGTGCCGAGAGGACCATCATTGGAGAGCGAAGAGCGAGGATCGTGAGACGAGAAAAGCGCGACCGGCGCGCGAGCGGGAGCAAGCTTCTTCCCTTGCCACTATCCCTCATACGTTTTGATCCGGTCGGAAGCTGCGCATTCAGGAACGGGGCGCCACACAGCGGCCTTTACAAGTAGCATTGGCGTTGGAAAGGCAGGTGCACGGGTCTCGCGACCAGCGCAGTAATGATACACCGGATTGGAAACTAGCCAAGTATATATACACAACGGGCTCTATGACGCGTATATTGTTGCTTCACCGCACACGCGCATGGTCGGTGTTTAACCGTACAGCATAATAAAATCACCGCTTTTCGAACCACTAAATATTCCGCGCATTCGCGTATCGCTGACGAAGAGACGGCACGTGGAACGCATCGCAAGGAAAACCGACAGCTGCTGATTCCTATTATACACCGAAGGGCATTCGGGACTGATTCATTTGCGTATCCTAAATCCCTGACTCGCCAACCATTCATTTTTCTCGTGCGAATGCAGAGTGGGCTGTGCATTATTCTGGTGCTAATACCTTGGAACGACGAGTGGGGAAGCGTTAGTGGATTTCTCGTTAGTTCCATGGAACTCTGACGACTTCGGGGAATGTCTAGTGTGAGGATGGGGAGTTACTTCAGGCTGTTGCATGTGCTTGGTGAATGTTATTATAAGGGTAGGGAATACGGAGTAATCGCTTTTAATCGAATAATTATTTATATGTGTTTTGCGATCGGAAATACTCTACCTCCCTCGGAGTCGAAAGGAAAAGGAACACGTTGATTTTTTGGTATATGGATACGTTTGGTTACATATGTTTGGGTGTAGTTTATTGAGATGATGAATGAATGGTATAAGTGGTAATAGTATTTGGAGTTTGTAAAATAACTAATTTTCAAGCGATTATTCCGAATATATTCTTCAACGGAGTATTTGTCACTTGAAGTATCTTCTATTGAGAAATTGGTTAGCCTTGTTCGGTTGTAGAAGTCAATAGATTTACTGATCTTCATGGATTTCGATGTAATTGGGTAATGGCTACTATGTGCGGCAGAAATGGGAGTGAAATACATTTCAGTTTGGAGTAATTATTCCTTGACTACTAGAAATCGTGTGCTTACGATTCCAATAGGTTAATCTCCCAATCTTGTACATAATTAGATGTTAGATAAAAATGTAACCATTTGGAAGATTTTTTGTATGTATGTAACCATTTCGAAATGTAGATAAGGTCGAGGTATAGGTAACAAAATAGTAATTGTACAATAATTGATAATTAAGATGAAGGTAGAAAAATTTCATAATACGTTAGAAATATGATTAACAGTAAACGATCACGATAAACGACATTCGTTGACACAGAGACTAAAAATATTCCCAGCAATGCTAGTAATGTCAAACAATTTCTCTTCCAACGAGTCATCCATATTTCTTCAAAAAATTTTATGAATTTTGCAGAAATGCATACAAATTACAGTACACGATAACAAATGAAACGCTGAATTTAAAATCCAAAGCAATTTTACAATTTTTCGTTATATTATCACAATCAGTTCATAGAACTATATCCAAAATGAAATAAAAAGGTGAAAAGGAATATCCACTGCGCCTACAGTAATACAGAAGGATCGGCGTATGTTTCCTTGAAACATTAAAGCCAGAATTTTGCTTTCGGTCCAGGGAAACCTGCCAAGCATCATCAAATACTTCATGCTTGGAAAATTCACTTCGCATAACGTAGGTGGAAGGTCGGCTAATCAGGAGCGCATACGATTCCATCAGGCTTATGCACAGTCGTTGAACTCTGTCTTACTAACGACAGTGTGTCCATGATATCGATTAGTTTACTTGTTTCGGATGTCTGACAATTTGGAAACGTCATTCATCATTTGTTCCTTGAAATGTATTTCAGTTTACGCTGCAGTTTTAACGAACTACGGTAATCCCCGTGTGAGCAATCTATACACCCCGGCTAAGGTTCTGCCATGTTTTCCTCGGCAAATCGATTCTGTGCGAGGTTAGACAAACAAGGGATAATATTAAACGTTACATAGGCCATAAAAATAAAAACCTTCAGTTGCTATTATCAATAAAAGAAAATTTGTTTTCAAGCAGTAATTACAAATACTAATATTATTTATTATTAATTACTGTATTGTCCCTTTTGGAAGTTTCCTTTGTAGCAAGAGATTTTCAATATGTTTCTCTGAACCAGATAATATTAGATGAAATTGAGAAGTTTAGTATAAAAATTTGAATTTTTACGCTTCTTTATTAGACCATTATTAAAACTATTATTAGTTTTATAATAAAAGTTGTCCTAATATTAATATTGTCTTGAATATTATCATATGTTATTTCGTTATTTTGGTACATACTTTGAAGTACTTTCCTTGTTATTAAAAGGATTTTACTATCTTATAACTGCTCTATTCGAAGAATAAAATTTTTAACTCCAAAGCCAAACAATTTAACATAAGGCATTTCAAATGTTTAAATTTTTCCTGGGTATACAGTTTCCGCGACCACAGGGGTAGAAATTTATGGGCTGAATGTAAATATCAAAATATGTATGGTAGCGGAATTACAAATATCCGCACAAGACAAGCCGGAAGGGAAAACACTGTGTTTAAATGGGCAATGGAAAGCAAGTTGCAAAGTTAGATAACCTTGTTATCGGCTGAAGGGCGGTAGTCGTTGACTGATATTACCGCTGTATCTTTGATTCATTCCGTAGGGATCGAGAAAGAATCCGGGACTACGTGAAACTTTTGGTTGGAGCTGATGACCTCAGTCTTCGATGGATCCTAGCGCATTCACCTCCTCTTTCTTGATCCCGTGTAGATTCAGCTTCTGCTGCGTGTTAATATTCGCGGATTTCGGGATTTCTGAACATTTTGTCATCGTCTGGGTTCCTGGTGGCGAGCGGTCTGTCGAACTAACGCGATGAGTATTCGGCGTCCGTTGGTCTACGCGTGTACGGAATAAATGGGCTCGCGAGTGGTGGCGGCGGTCGCAATTTACAGGTGGGGACCCGGTTCCTCGTTGAGTACACCTGTTATTTCCTGGTGCAATAGTCTCGTCTAACATTTTCGTCGCGTCTGCATTTCTCTCTGTCTATGTGGTGTGGTAGAGCTTTCGTCGATGGAGGCAGTCGTGAGGGTCTGATGTAGTCGCGGTAGCACCTGCCGTCGTCGGCGCAAGAGGAGAGCTTAGTCCTGTGCCCGTCGGCGTAATCCTCCAAAACGAAGGCTGACCCTTCGGCGATATCGACCGTCTCGAAGATATGCTCTGTGCCGCGGCGTGAAAGTACCGTTCGCAGCCTGGGATCAATAACTCTAGTAAAGCAGGACAGAGTGGTCTCGTCGATCTTCCGCACGTCAACGTGGGCATATTCATGGAATGCGCTCCTCAAATCCTACATGCGACTTACGATGTCCAACACACTCACATGGGGGTTCCTGCTTTACCAGTACCAACTATCCCCTGTACAATTCGTCACAGTGTGGTCTGTCAAATTTCATTTTTAGTCTGGCGCAGAGCTCGGCCACTGATTGGAAATGGCACACCTCAATAGTGCTGTAGGTGCGTCCTTTCATATTGCTGCCGAGGAGTCTGACAAAACTCGCTTCTGAGTCCGGAGTCAGCATGTGTCTGGCTCGCCTTAGCACCAGACAGTAGGATCGGATCGACGTATTCGAGCCATCGTGGAGTGGTAGTGATTCGAGAGCTCTATTAATCGACAAGCTGACTGCGTCAATGCGATCGATCGCAACGGATAAAGAGTGAGTCTGATACGGAGTACAGCTGTAGACTGCGCGGAGGTTTTCTATTTCATGCACCAATTCCGCATTTTCGAGCCGCAATACATCTATTTCCTATTTTTAACGTGCGACTTCTTCTATCTCGCCCTCCAGCAGTTTCCGTTCATTTCGCACTTGTTTTTCTTCATCCCGAATTCTTTGATGGAGGCCTGTCGCTTCGTTATCGAACGTACTGGACTGAGATCGGGTGGTTGCCAATGTCGGTATACGCGTAATTCAACAAAGGAATGAAAAATGTAGTGCGGAGACATAGGGGTGAAGAGTTGGAGCGATGCTCTTGCATACTTCTGTACACCGTAAGGGATTTCACTGTCCATCCGCTATCGCCGAATTGTCACGTCCCGGGGAGTCGTCCAAGTAAAAAGAACTAAATCACGAAAAGGGATGAGCGAGGTGCCTCTTTTGGCCAGCTGTCTAGGAAATCAAGCTCTGTACGGGTCGCGCTTTAATTGCCTCTATCACTCTGAATCACAGTTTAGAGATAATGCCTTCTTTTCCTACTTACGATTGGCGCCGCGATCGTTGGAGTGCGACGGGTCAGCAGTTTAATGTTGCGAGTGAGTGCGGTGACCACTGGAATGATCGAGGGTCTGCCTGCTGTCGAGGATAGTCAGGGCGACTCGAGGCCAGCTCGGTAATGAAGGTCGGCGCTGGAAACGGAGACGTCTGCTGAGGCGGCGTTTGGTTTCTTTAAATGATACTGCCTCGTTGCGAAGTTGCACAAATTATCTCAAGTTTCACACACGAAGCACGGTAAAAACGAGATAATATTCTATTACTTCATTTCAAGTTACAATAGTACAATGGTAGCAAAACATTCGCGAGTTAGACTTTCGATTAGCTACCGAACTGTCCGTTTAAAGTGGCTGGCTTCTCCAAGCGTATCGGTTGACGACTCGACTGACTCGTCTGACGACTCAAACTGAACAGGACTTCTGAACTCCGCACTCGTGGTAAGCTGCTTCTTTTCAGGTGATGTGACGTTGCACACTTCACGCTGGTTCACACGGTTCCACTGATTAATGTGAAGCGGCTGGTCATGTAGGCCCTGGGTCTCACTCGGGGGTGACATCAGCCGTACCTCGCCCCTGCACCACGCCCCTTGACGCAAATCTTATCTCGCCTCTGGTATGATATGTTGGCGCCAATTTTATCTCGCCTCTGGTGTGCGAAGGTGACGCCAACTGCGGCGGGCGTGTCATCTCGTATGAAGGCCTTGGTGGTTTCCCGCGAGTGGCTGGTGGCGCCAACTCCGGCGAGAGTCTTATCTCATGGGAAAGCGTTGGCTGTTTCCTGCGCAACGCTTGCTACGTGACGTTATGTGCCAAGGCCTTGCTGATTCTCCGCGTGCGGCTTCGCTATGATCTCTTCAGTGTTACTCTCATATATTCCTCGTGGAATTTTGGCTCTTGTTAGAGTTCGTGCGACAGTGCTGTTGCCGTATAAGCGTTGTTCTTGCAGTCGTTTCGTCTATTATAATTACTACGTAATTTGCTCCTACATTTATGTTCGGTATTAAATGTATTTTATTCGCACCATACGTCCATAATGTTCACGCTGGTTTTAGAGTTTAAACGGTGTCACGCTGTCTCCACTTATTCTTCGCGCAGTTACATATGCTGGAGTCTTTTATTCCTATATTACAGGCTGCGCCTTATGCTACGGGATATTTATTAGCTTATAATATGTCCTTTGTCGGATCACTCTTCTGCTACAGCTTCTTATATTTATGGAGTACAAGTCCTTTATTGTATCTCTCTTGTGCTATAGATTTTTATATCGAATGAGTACAGTACAGTTAGTGTGGTGTGCTATACCTACAGGTAAAGGTTGGCAGACGATACAACTGCAATCAAGCTGTGCCAAAATTCATGAAGTGTGTGATATTACTGAAATAAGGCATTTCTGCCCAGTTATGAAGCAGTAGTAAATCTTGGCCGCAGACATCGCAAATTTTCTAAAAATTCGGTGGAACAGCAATCAAGCAACACGGCAATTGTAGGCAATGTGTGACAATACAAAACAAATGTCATTATGTGCCTGTTCTGAGGGAGTAAGGAAACATTACCGCGAAAAGTCTCAGATATTCTATTAGTTCGCAGAAAATGTAATCAAACTGCGCTGAAATTGCATGAAATATGTATTATCGAGTGAGGAACGCTATTCTGTGCAGTTTCGCGCAGTTCTGAAGCAGTAGTAAGGCTACATCGAATAAAAATCGATAATTTTCTAAAAAATCGCTGAAGCTGCTTTCAAACTGCGCTTAAAAAGCACGAATATTGTGTTACCCAGTAATTAACGTTACACAATCGGAAATTGCTGAAGAACGTAGATGATCAGGGAATAAGTTAATACAATGGCTGTAGAATTATGTCCATGACTATACTCAGAAGCGTATTGTCAATTGTAAATGTCTCCAGGTACAATTGATATATCCTTTGACAATTCTAGAATCGCAATAGAATTGAAATAGCCAGTGAATTGATTAACACATCGTCTATAGTTCTGCATTGGTGGCTGTACTCAGTACTGTATTGTCAATTATAAAAATTATAGACACAATTGATATGAACATTGGTTATTATAGAATAGCTCTGGAATTTACATCATGAGTGTATAGATCAATCCGTCGGATATAGCCCTGTGCAGACGGCTATACTCAGTAATGTATAGATATATGTCATTGTCACTAGCGACAATTGCTCTATCCATTGAGCATTCTAGAGTTGCTGATCAACATCAGTGATAAGTGAATAAATTAATCCACTTGCTGTAGTACTGCGAAGATTGCTATTCTCAGTAATGCATTTTTATTTGCCAATATCTCCAGCGGTAATTGATCCATCCATTGATATTCCCATAATTGCTGTCCAGACCTGATGATCAGCGAAGAGATTAATCCAATAGCTATAGCAAGGTGTAGACGATTATACCCAGTTCTGTATTATCACCTGCTAATATCCCGTGCTATAATTGATTTACCCCGTCATCATTCAAGAATTGCTGAAGAACACAGGTGATCAGTGTATTGAGCAATCCAATGGAAATATCACTGTGTAGACGGCTACATTCAGCACTGCATTGTCAATTTTCAATATCTGAAGTGATAATTGATCTACCTGTACATAATTCAAGAATAGATGTAGAATTAAATCATCAGTGAATAGATTAATCCAACAAATATAGTAATGTGTTGATGTCTGTTCCGGGTAACGTATTGTCAAATGTAAATATCTCTAGCGTTAATTGACCAATGGACTGATAATTTCCGACTTGCTATAGAGCTCACGTGATCAGTGAATAGATTAATCCATTGGTTATGGTAGGGTGATGGTCGCTGTTCTCAGCACTTTATTGCCAATTGTAAATATTCGTAGATTTAACCGATCTTTCGATTGATCATTCTAGTTTTGCAGCATAATACAGATGAACGGAGAATAGGTAGAAATGGGCAGATGGCTAAACACAGTACTGCATTGTCAACTGTTAATTTCCCCAGCTATAATTGGCTTAAAACTTGAAGATTTTTAAATTGATATAGAACTTAGGCTATCAGTGAACATCTGAATCCAATAGATACACCACATTGCAGACTGCCCAAATCAGTACCGTATTCTCAACTGTCAACGCCCTAAGCGACAGGTTGCCTATCCGTTGATCATTCTAGAATTGCTGGAGAAATAAAACCATCAGTGCACAAGTTAGTCCAACGGTTACAGTACTGTAATAATGGCTTTACTCAGTATTGTGTTATCAATTGTTAATATCTTGAGCGATAATGAACCAGCGCTTTGTCTGTCTATAATTGGTATAGTATTTGAACCATTAGTGAACAGATTAAGCCAACGGCTATGGTGCTACGTTGGTGAATGTACCAAGTAACCTGCTGTCGACTGTATCTATCTCTAACAAACCAGTTCTATACATTGATTACTCTGGAATTTCTGTTGAATTTAAGCTACCAGTAAACAGACTATTGCAACGACTACAGTGCTCTGTTGGTGGATGTACCATGTACCGCACTGTCAGTTGTAATATCTCCAGCCATAATTGTATTATACATTGATTATGCATGAATTGCTGTGGAACTTTATTCGTCAGTGAACAAACTACCCTAACTGCCGCAGTACAGTGATAATGGCTGTACTCCATGCTATCTTGTCCATTGTTAATATCTCGAGCGATAATGGACCTGTCTTTCGTCATTCTAGAACAGCTATGGAATATATATCATCTGCGAACAGATTAATCCATCGGCTACAGAGTTCTGTTGCCGAATGTACCAAGTACCGTCCAGTCAATTGTAAATCTCCCTCATCGTAACTGTACTACTCATTGACTATTCTACAGTTGCAGTCGAACTTAAGTCATGAGAGTACAATTTAATCCAACGGCTACAGTACGGTGACGGTGGCGGTACTCAGTACGGTTTTGAAAATCGTTAAAGTCTCGAGAGACAATGTATCTGACTTTGGTCACTCAAGAATTGCTATAGAATTTAAATATCAGTGAACAGATTAATCCAACGGCCACAGTGCTGTGTTGGTGGATGTACCAAGTACCATAGAGTCGATTGAATTATCCTTAGCCATACCTGTACTATACATTGATTACTCTAGGATTGTCATGGAATTTAAACCATCAGTGAACAAATTAATCCAACGGCTACAGTACTGTTATGAGGGCTGTATTCAGTACTGTTTTGACATATGTCTGTGCTTCCAGCGACAATTGCTCTACCTATTGATAGTTATAGAACTGCAATATAATATGGGTGATGAGGGAATAGGTTATTACAATGGTTGACAAAATGTGTTGATGGATATTGTGAAGTCACACGGATGTATTGCGTGCTCACGCCCACCTACCAACGCTTTACAGGAACAGATGAGTTATGGATGTATGTTTATACGTATGAGTACATGCGATAAACTGCGAGAATATAAGCAAAGCCTATCAAGGGTACGAATACCGTTAAGTTGTTATAGAGAATAATACTGTTATAATAATAAAGCATCAATATAGCAATATAAATGTAAACATAAATATAATTGTAAGCGGGAAATATAATAGTACTTTGAAATAGCCATGTAATAGAATACGATCGAGGGCTCATGAATATCATATTCGAGGAGGAGAACACAGATACACAGACCGCCGCGCGCCGCCGGGAAGCCAACGGTCATCACGCCTGACGTTAGGAGCCGAAGCCCCGGGCTCAAGACGTAAACACCACACCCAGGCAGCCGAAAGTGGGATCAGATCGCCAGCCTGATCGCCAAGAGCGTGCATCACGGGGCTCTCGTCACAGTACGCGCTCGGGCTTTAAATAGCGGCTCTCATACCAGCGGACACAAACAAGGGATCGAATCCAGATCCAATCCCGATCGAATCCGGATCGAAGGAAGACTGAAACAATATCATGGACAGATCGAATCCAGATCAGTTCCAATCGAATCCGTATTTAAGGAAGATTGAAGTCACATTATAGTCCGATCGGAGAATACTGTTGGTGGATGTACCAAGTACCGCACTGTCAGTTGTAAACATCTGCTGCCATACTTGTACCATACATTGACTATTCTAGGGTTGCTGTCCAACTTAAACCATCAGTGAACAAGTTAATACAACCGCTACAGTACTGCGATAATAGCTGTAATCCGCACTGTGCTGTCAGTTGTTCATATCTTGGGCGATAATCGTTCAGCCCTTTGTCATTCTAGTATTCCTATACAATTTATATCACCAGTGACTGGATTAATCCCACGGCTAGAGTGCTCTGCTGGTGGATGTACCAAGTAGCGTATAGCCAATTGCAAATATTTCCAGCCACAACCTTACTATACATTGATTATTCCAGAATTGTTAAGGAAATAAATCACCAGTGAACAAATTAATCCAGCAGCTACATCACTACAATGTTGGCTGTACTCAGTACTGTGTTGACACTTGTCAATATCTCGAGTGATAATGGACCAGTCTTCCGTCAATCTAGAATTGCTATAGAACTAAATCACCAATGAACAGATTAATCCAACGGCTGGAGGGTTCTGAATGTTGATGTACCAAGTAGCCTACAGCCAGCTGTAAATATCTCTAGCCATAACTGTACTATACATTGACCTTTCACTAATGGCTGTGGAATTTGAATCACCAATGAACAAATTAATACGACTGCGAGAATAATGTGACGATGGATGATCTGAGTACTGTTCTCTCAATTGTTAATATCTCGGGTTATAATGGATCTTTATTTTGACATTCTAGAGTTGCTATAGAACCTATATCATCACAGAACAGATTATTCCAACGGCTACAGGAACCCGTTGGTGGAAGTACTAGGTACGGTGCTGTCATCTGTGAATATCTTTAGACATAACCGTACAATGCATTGATTATTCTAGAATTCCTTTGGAAATTATATCATCAGTGAACAATGTAATCCAACTGCTACAGTAATGTGGTGACGGTTCTACCCAGCACTGTTTTCTAAGTTGTTGATATCCCAAGCGATAATGGATATGTCTTTTGGCATTCTAGAATTGCTATAGAATTTATATCATCCTTGTGAGAAGTATCCAACGGCTACATTTCTCTCCTGGAGGATGTAATAATTACCGTACTGTTAACTGTAAATATCTCTAGCCATAACCGTACTATACATTGATTATTCTAGCATTGTTTTGGAATTAACATAATCAGAGAGGAAATTAATTCAACGGCTAGGGTACTGTGATACGTTGGCTGTACTCAGCACTGTGTTGTCAATTGTTAACGCCTCGAGCGCTAATGTACCAGTCTTTTGTCATCATAAAATTGCTATAGAGTTTAATTCATCAGTGAACAGGTTAATCAAACTGCTAGAGCGCTCTCTTGATGGAAATAATCCGTATTGTGTTGACACATGTCTATATCTCCAGCAACGATTTCTCTATCCTCTGGCCATTCCAGAACTGCTGAAGAGCCTACATGGTCAGAGAGCTGATTCATTCAATGGCTATAGTATTATATAGATGGCTGCACTCAGTACTGTATTGTCATTTGCAAATATCATAACCGACACATTAACTATACGTTGATCATTCTAGAACTGCTATAGAGTATAAATCATCGTTGAATAGAATAATCAACGGCAATAGTGGTCCGTTGGTAGATATATTAAGGACCGTACTGCCAATTGTAAATATCTCTAGACGTAACTGATATACGCTTTGATTATTCTAGAATTTTCGTGGAACTCTTATTATAACTGAACAAATTGTTCACCACTTTGTTCACCACAACCACTGTGGTGGTGGCATTACACAGCAACGTTTTGTCGTTGTTTATATCTCGAACGATAATGGATCTGTCCTTTGACGTTCTAGAAATGCCACAGGTTATTAATCATCATTGAACATAATAATGCAACAGCTACAGTGCGCTGGTTGCGGAGGTGCTAAGTACCGCAGCGTCAATTGTAAGTATCTGTAGCCACAACTGGTCGATCCATTGGTTATTCTATAGTGCGTCCAATTTGTCCAATTTGGCGAGTAATTAGACACCCAGGACTGTTTCCGTAGACGAACGCTCGAACAAACCACACAGTGGTACTCTACGAGGAACAGGGAACTCTTCCGTAATTCTCATCCGCCGCCGTTCCTCGCTAGCCCATTTCATAAGTACGCGCGTAAGCCAACGGAAACCGAACTCCCATCGCGTTAGGACGGCAGACCGCACGCCACCAGGAACACAGACGATGATAAAGCGTTCAGCAATCCCTCAATCTGCGAATATTAACATGCAGAAGAATCTGAGTCTACGCGGGATCAGGAACCAGGACGTGGAGTCATTAGGATCCACCGAGATCGAGGTCTTCAGCTCCAATCAAAATTTTCACGTTGTCCCGCAATCATTCTCGATCCATGCGAATGGATTCCTCTGGTCCGCCTTCCATACCCTGGGGACAATCATTTCTTATAAATACCGCTCACTCGAGTTAGGTGGTATGGGACCTCCGTCCGTACCCCGGCCGCTCAATCCCGCAGCGATCACACTGGCAACGTGATCGGTAACCTGCGTCACGGTAGATGTGAACGGCCCAGTGTATCGCAATATTAGAAGAAGGGAACATGTCCCAAAGGTATCTACGTTTGACTACATAGCGTAAAATTTTAACGGAACAGCAGTAAGCGGCTGCGCTATCTTTAACGATTTTCCGATATTCCGATCGCGAAACCCAAGTTGATTTTAGAACAGATCGTCAAAATAATTGCTCCACAAGACGCTCTCGCGAAACACCTTCACGCTGGTGAGGTCAACATCACTGTTCGACGGAACAAGTCGCTATTACACTGTAAATTGTCAGCGTCCCCCTAATACCGACGGCGCATAACGAATCTTGAATGAGTTCGAACGAAATCACCAAACTGCGGAGCAACTGAAACATGTAGAAACTCTCGTGGCTCAACACCACGACCCCTTCAACCCCGAGGGGGACAAATTAGGAAGTGCTCCAGCCATCCAAAATAAGATTAAGCTCATGGACGATACTCTAATCAACCAAGGGTCGTACCGGTACCCTCCCACCCCCGTGCATAAAGAGTAGAAAAACAAACACATCAGGGATCTGCTGGAGGATGACATCGTGACTCCATCCAACTCCCCTTTTACCTAGCCAATGTGGTCCGTCCCGAAGAAGGCGGACGATTCCAACACAAAAAGTGGTGAATGGTCATGGTCTACAGAGCCTTAAACGAGCGATCGACGCCTAACGCGTATCCCGCCCAGAGCATTTCCGAAATATTAGACCGACCTGGAAGCTAGAAATATTTCAGAATATTAGATTTAAGTAGTGTGCCGTACTAGGATACCTTGGACACAAACGACGCACAAGAAGCTGCCTTTTCTACGTCATATGGACATTACGAATACATAGGTGTTCCCTCTGGCTTGCGCAACGCCCCCGCTACGTTACAATGCCTCATAGATTGTGTCTCGTTGGGACTGCAATGCGCGGACTAGTTTGTATACATAGACGGCAATGAAACATTCTCGGGTTCCCTTAAAGGTCAAGAAAAGAAGTTTGAGTATATCGCCTAGAAACTGCGCACGGCAAACCTGAAACTGCAACCTGCAAAGCGTGACCTTCGTCATAGGGAAGTTGCCTACTTTTGCCACCATGTATCAGAAGAGGGCGTAAAACTGCATCCAGAATAGGTAGTTGCTGTGAAGGGATTCTCGGACGAAAAAACCCCTAAGAATATTTGCATATTTCTCGGACTGGCAGGTTACTACCGCCGGTCAAACAGCTCACTGTCCTAATTAAAAGGGACAAAAAGTGTACCTGGACAGAGACGCAACAATTGGCTTTCGCCACGTTATGAGACGCGCTATTCTCGGAAATCCTCCTGGCCTATCCCGTCTTCACTAAACCGCTTAACTAAGCCACTGTCTTTTCTGGGTAGGCCTTGCGCACCGTCCTAAGCCAGGGCGAAATAGGCAAGGACAGACAGATAGCGTACACCTATCGGACCCTCCAAAGTGCAGAGTTAAACTACACAAACGTAGAGGACGAATGTCTAGCTATAGTTTACACAATTCATTATTTTCGACTCTGTTCAGACGACCACATATTCAACCTCACTACCGACCACAGGCCCCTTCTTTGGATGAATTCGGTGAAGGACCCGACCTCCTGCTTACAGCGGTGGTGGTTGAAGCTCGCCGTGTATGAATATAGAATCGTGTACAAACCTGGAGAACAGAATCTGAACCCGGACGCGCTGTCGAGAATACCCGCTACGGTACTACCGGTTGACACGACGGGCAACACACGCCCGACCTTCTTGAATCCGAAGCATCCTCCCCTTCCACGACCTTCAGTGATCCCACTAGCTCATTTCCTGACACGGTGCTCTTCGAAAGCCGCAATCCTCCAACCAGAACGAAAAGGACAATTAGTCAGCTCAGAGCCCGCTTAATAACGAGGAATGACAATATCGCGTGCTTTGTTACACAGGACGGACGGCCTATTGACGCAGGCTCGACAGACTAGGACAGCCATGGAATGCTGATAAGCTCAGAATGTCTGGTAATCGGTGGGCAAAGGTGAATAAGACTAAAAGATAACTTCAGATCCACCTCCCGGTAAAGCCTTTCTCAGCACATTCCGCCGCCGCTAGAGTAGTATTGGAGGCACTGTGCAGCCTGTATAATGACGCCACCGAAATCGCCCTTAGAACCATATCTATCCCGAAGACCGCGATAGACCAAGTACCGCACTGAAGTATTCCCCATCACCTCCCTCAACACTTCGCCGACACACCCAACCCTATTACCCTCTTTTCACATGAGATTCAAATTCACCCAACTTCTATCCGACACGATAACATCTCCACCGTCGCAGAATACAAGTGTGTCGGGAAGCCATAGACGGTGATTTACGAGAAATACCTCTATCCCTTCTTAAAGCAGGTCATATTGAAGTACGTCACCAGATGCCATGGCTGCCAAATACAGAAACTGGCGGTACATAAGACCCTCCAACCAATGACCCTTACTGACACACCGGGACGGGACTTTGAGAAAATCTGTCGATGGATGTCGTAGAACTTCCACGAATGCCACGGTTCATGCGGTACACTTTGACAAAAGCAAGATTTATTACTATTATATATCGCAGCAATACCCTTGGAGAACACCAACGCAATAGAGGCCGCGAACGCCGTCGTGCACTAACATATTTGCCGACTTGGTGCCCCAATTGCAATACTATCAGACCAGTGCTCAAACCTCAAAGACACCATAATCAAGCACATAGCTATGATATTCCGTATTTCCCAATTTGCAGCCACCCCGTTACATTTACAACCAAATGGATCAATCAGAAGGTCGCGTCAGGTATTTGTGGAATACCTACTGTACTATATCGATATGATTGATTTGGATACATGGGTCGACCTAGCCATGTTTTCTTACAACACAAGCGTACACGAAGGGACGCACTTCACGTCGCACGAAATAGACGCCGGTAAACTAGCTCGCGCCCTAGCTGTGGAGAGCCCCCTGACATTACCTCTGTCCAGTACTACAACCAATACTTGCATCACCCGCAGCCGCGATTAGCATTTGCCCAGTACACCGTGCAGAACAACTTTAATCGTTCAAGAGGACAATCTAAATCACACTATGACTGTATGCTGAACCCACAATCGTTTGAGCCGGGAGACTTCGTATATCTGCTGATGAAGCCTCAGAAGGGCAATCTAGATCGATAATACACGGACCCGCATAGGATAATTTGTGTGTATCCTAGGAATAACGTAACATAGCGTACTATGTTTATAGCGCATAAGATTAGAATTAAGCATGTGGGACACCGCGAGCTGGAAACAAGCACCCCACAACCACTATATTATCACTCTCACCTGCCGCAAGGGCTAGTGAGCGACGACAGCCCGGCGAAACCCCTATCAAAGTGGATCTCGTTACAGTTTCGCTCTTTTCCATAATCCTCCATATCGCAGGAGACCTCGTACGGTACGACTGCGGAAGCTAGAAGCAGAACGTGACATTGTTTTCACTAATTGACGAGCCCAGGTGCGAAATTTCGACAGAAGACACTAGCACCTCGGAAAGACTTATTCAGCTGCTCCAATTGGCGGAATACGGTAATGCAAAGTTAACGCAATACAAAGTCGAAATCATCAGGAAAATGTACCACTGCGGGAAGCACTTCCACACATGGGCCGTTGAAAACAGTAGAGAACAGTGGCATTCATAAAAATTATGTAGTACGCTAATAAATACGGGCACATTATATATTAACCGAACGGCGATATTGACAGGATTAAAACTAAATGCAACGGCAAATAGAGGAGTCACAGTGTAGTTGACTTATAAACAGACGGTACATTTGGCGTTACAACCTACAGCGACCCATACGACACATGGACGATCGTGATGATCCAAGCCTTGGTATAAACCTCTACAGAAGACTGTACGGGCACCAGAGACTTATAAAGCAGCGAAATCATCTTACTCTCTGGCCAACAGTGTACCCTGCTATCGGGAAGCTGCCTGCATACCGAAGACGGCAACGTCTTTTGGAGCCCAACGCCTGAAGACCATTGCTACATCAGCGACTTCGGCGTCTTGCACGGAGGTAAGGCTGTGACCATCATGGCATCAGGTCATCCAACAGTCTGCTCCGTAACGACACAAGGCATAATATTAGCCCCAGAGTAGGCTACAGAAACCACAATATGCGGATAACAACTGACAAAGACGTAACATCCAAAAGTCTGCGTTTAAGAGACAGGCAACAGCGCGTTCCAAAGAAAATAAAAATCAACTATCGAAAACTTTGACATCTTCACTTACGTAAATTCAATGTATGTATATGCAGAACTGCAGATCCCTGATTAGATTTCAAATTTATGCAAGAATATGTGAGGTGCGAGATGTAAACTACAGGTTTAAATTATCAAAAACGCCTTGGCGCAACTGGCCCAGGATGAGTTAGCCCTTGCCACTACCTTGGCAGCAGAGTACTTTACAATACCTTCAGGAGAAGCCGTACATATAATAAAATGTTTCCCCATACTTGTTATATTAAGGAAAACAGAAAGCTTCTCGAACGAGTTACCTATAACGGTTAACAATAGATCTGTCTTTCCACAACCCCGAGCACATGTCATCTCGTGCAACGGAACCGCAAGGCGCTGAAACGAACTAATACCGGCGTTATATAAAATTCATTCAAGATGGTACAAATTGACTCCTTGACTACCAGAGACGTTAAACCCACCGGTACTGGACAGCTCTTCCCAACCACGATGGTGTTATATAGAACACGTAAACCTCGCTACCGGAGGAATCTATTCGCAGGCGGAAATCGCAGATCTAAAGGACCGTATCATGTATCCCATAGAAAATCTCTCTGTTCTAGACAAGGTGGCACAAGATCATAGACGCGTAAGCAAGCTTAAACATACATAACTTGCTGACCGGAAGCGACATCAATAACATAACGCAGTCCTTATTACACAGCGTCTGGTAGAAGCTCGTCCAACTGGGTACTATAGCATAAGAATGCTTAGCAAATTTTGTAGTCGTAAAACTTCCGAAAACCTTAACGAACACTATATCAAACGGGATTGCCCTCGATAGTGTATATGGATAGAGCCTACATGTCCTCACCACCATATGGACAAACTTGGCTAACCTTCTCGTCCAGAACAACCATCGTCTCTAACGGAATACATGCGACAGTAACAATAGTGCAAATGACGGGTGAAGTGCTATGGCCCCAGGTATGAAACTTCTTATAACCCATACACAAGACTCAAATTAAAATCGTAAAAATTCACATAATGTAATTTTGTAGTTTGTAGTAATTTTACTAGCAAAATTAGCATACGCAACCGAAAGGTCATACGAATTACAGCAAAGGTCGAAACTATATGAATAGGTACTAAGGCGAACGGAGTATAAGGGAGATTCGCTGAAGAGACCATAGTGAAGCTACTCACGGGAAGACGCTAATTCCTTCCCACGCGGTCGATGCATGACATCACGGATCGAGCCACGCGCAGGAAGTCGGAAGGCCTTCCCACGGGATAAGTCACCCGCCAGAACTGACGCCACCAGCCAGGCGCAGGATATCGCAAACGTGTTCCAAAGAGAAGGCGCGCATATCGGAGCTGGCGCCACCGTTGCATTTCAAAGTAGGAATATGCCTGACGTCACTCCAGTGTGAGACCAGGGCCAACATGACTAATTCCATAACCTCTCCTAGCAGAGCCGTGAGAAGCAGCGTGCCGTGCGCAATACCACGGTTCCTTAAAAAGAGCAGCGGACCACAGGCGGGCAGTTAGTTCCGTCAGTTGGAGTCCAGCAGCCAGTCAGTACACTTGGAGCAGCCAGTCGCGTTGGTCACGAGTGGAAGTCTTAAACCTGCGAACGCTCTTGCGAGTACTTTATTTTGTAAACGTAGTGTATCAAGTGTTAGAACATAACTTCATTTTACCGAACTACGAGTGATGAACTTGTGACCACCTCATATACATCCCATCGTACCGTACATCTTCGGAGCGAGGCAGGACCATCTCCAGAGACAAACCGCCGCATGCTCAGTCCATTTCGTCCCAGCAGAGACATCATTTCCATGCTGCGGTCTCGAGACGCCCTGACGACTTTAGGCAGCGAGACTACCCTCGCTCAACCCAGTGGTTGAATGACAGCTCGGACGCTCACACTTTAACTGCGAACTTACCGCACAGCAAATTTTGCGGCCCCCACGCGAAGTAGAAAATATTATTTGTGAACCGTGATTGTGATCGAACAAGGAATAAAGCGAGTGCCCGTGCAAAGCTCGAAGAATCCAGCCTGCTGTCCAAAGGAGACACATTTCACCCACCCGTTTCTAGGTTTAGTTTCGTTCCTTTTTTCTTTAACATGACGTCGCTACGGGACGTGACAATACAGATTATTTCTGTGTGTTATGGCCAGCAGCCTCACGATGCCGAGGGCTATTTTGTTGAAAGGCTGTACGTTAGGACCATGGTTTGTCGTGCTTTCTTTCGAGTCAGCATGCGCACTTGACTATATTAGCAATCGGTCACGAAATTTTGGACGTCGGCTTTTAAGGATGGCCAGAACTATCGCTCTCGAATCTACTTATGCGTCTTGTTTGTGCCCTTATTGCACGCAAAGGCCGTGGCAAGGATTTCCGGGATGATATCCTGGCGGATTGTTACAGGCGTAATTTGGCCTTCATGGTTGCAAGGTACTATGAGCGTGTAGGTGTTTGTGAATAGATTTACTAAATGTCTTGGATTGCGTATCCGGATGCGTCCGTAGTTATGTTAAAGGGACGAGTGAAGTCGGGATAGGCGAGGATCGGTTCCCTGCAAAGGGCGTTCCATAACAAGACGAATGCGTTTTGTTGTCTATTTTTTCACGCAAAGTTGTTTTTCATCCTTTAATAAATCGATCAGTGATTCGGCTATACGTGAGAATTTTGAAATGAATCGCCCGTAATACCCTGCGAGGCCTAGAAACTCGCGAACGCTTCTTATATTTTTTCATAGCGGCTACTTCCTTATGGAGGAAGCTGCATTTCAGCAGCAACTGTTTCAGGTTTGCTGCACTTAGACTGTCTGTGAATTTTTCGAACATGATTTGGCGTTCCATAAGGGAACTTGAACATATAAGGATGTCATCGAGATACACAAAAGGGACCGTACTCTGCAGGCCCGATAAGACGCAGTCCAGGAGACGCTGAAGGGTTCCAGGGGCGTTTCATATTCCGAATGCCATTCGTATGAATTCATAGTACCAGAATGGTGTTGAAAACACGGTATTTGGTGTGCCTTTAGGGTGCAGAGGTACCTAATGAAAACCGTTTTTCAGGCCGATACAGTTGAAATATGTTACATTGTCTAGCTGGTCTGATATTTCTGAGATTTCAGGCAGTGGGTACGCGTCCGGGACCGACTTCTCTTTATGCGGTCCATAATCTATTATCATACTCCGCTTCCTAATTTTGAGGTCCTCGCTCTTTTAGGGACCAATCCATAATCCCAGTCTATCGCCCACTAAACAGAAGATGTCGTGAGATTTCTCTAGTAATGATTTCACGTGCTACCGTTCCTCGGCAT